>NC_091141.1:42984142-43284142 GCF_041381155.1 Argopecten irradians | reverse complement strand
GAACGTACCAATTCTCGACTGTCTCAAATAGAACGTACCAATTCCCGACTGTCTCAAATAGAACGTAGCAATTCCCGACTGTCTCTAATAGAACGTACCAATTCCCGACTGTCTCTATTAGAACGTACCAACCCCCCGACTTTCCGGCTGTCTCTAATAGAACGCACCAATTCTCGACTGTCTCTAATAGAACGTACCTACCCCCGACTTTCCGGCTCTCTCTAATAGAACGTACCAATTCCCGACTGTCTCTAATAGAACGCACCAATTCCCGACTGTCTCTATTAGAACGTACCAACCCCCCGACTTTCCGGCTCTCTCAAATAGAACGTACCAATTCCCGACTGTCTCTAATAGAACGTAGCAATTCCCGACTGTCTCTAATAGAACGTACCAATTCCCGACTGTCTCTATTAGAACGTACCAACCTCCCGACTTTCCGGCTCTCTCTAATAGAACGCACCAATTCTCGACTGTCTCTAATAGAACGTACCTACCCCCGACTTTCCGGCTCTCTCTAATAGAACGTACCAATTCCCGGCTGTCTCTAATAGAACGTACCAATTCTCGACTGTCTCAAATAGAACGTACCAATTCCCGACTGTCTCTAATAGAACGTACCAATTCCCGGCTGTCTCTATTAGAACGTACTAATTCTCGACTGTCTCTAATAGAACGCACCAACTCCCGACCGTCTCTAATAGAACATACCACCTACCGACTGTCTCTATTAGAACGTACCAACTCCCGACCGTCTCTAATAGAACATACCACCTCCCGACCGTCTCTATTAGAACGTATCTCTAATAGAACGTACCAATTCTCGACTGTCTCTAATAGAACGTACCAATTCTCGACTGTCTCTAATAGAACGTACCAACTCCCGACCATCTCTAATAGAACATACCACCTCCCGACTGTCTCTATTAGAACGTATCTCTAATAGAACGTACCAATTCTCGACTATCTCTAATAGAACGTACCACCCCCACCCCCCCACTTTCCGGCTGTCTCTAATAGAACGTACCAATTATTGACTGTCTCAAATAGAACGTACCAATTTCCGGCTGTCTCTAATAGAACGTACCAACTCCCGACTGTCTCTTGTAGAACGTACCAAATCTCGACTGTCTCTAATAGAACGTACCAACTCCCGACTGTCTCTAGTAGAACGTACCAACTCCCGACTGTCTCTAATAGAACGTACCAACTCCCAACTGTCTCCAATAGAACGTAATAATCGAACGTACCAACACCCGACTGTCTCTATTAGAACGTACCAACCCACCACTTTCCGGTTGTCTCTTATAGAACGTACCAATTCTCAACTGTCTCTAATAGAACGTACCAATTCCCGACCGTCTCTATTAGAACGTACCAACTCCCGACTGTCTCTAGTAGAACGTAATAATAGAACATACCAACTCCCGACTGTCTTTAATAGAACGCACCAACTCCCGACTGTCTCTAATAGAACGCACCGACTCCCGACTGTCTCTAATATAACGTTCCAACTCCCGACTGTCTCTAATTGAACGCACCAATTTCCACAGTAGGCGAACTCCACTGTATAAATACCGGATGTTGCGACCGCTGAAGCGAGAGATTTGTTTTGAAAACACAGTATGCATATGATCAAGGTCAAGTTTTCGATACTTTCGCACGATTAAGAAGGTTGTCGGAAAATATAATATATATAAATATACAATATCCTTTGATACTAATTTGTACTTCTTCGAAAATGACACATATAATTACCTGAAAATAGATCGAATCAGTGCCAGTAGTACTTTCTGTGGCCAATAGTCTCGCAAATTGTTTGAATAATTAACTCGTAGATTATCTTTCACTTACAGTTTACGAATTTTTCCTCCATTTGATTATGCTTTAATACAAAGTTCTTCTCATAGAAAGCATTTGAATTTTAGAAAACAAATTAAATATCGATTATAAACAACACCCTTGGACACGGTACTGTATGGCTTGTAGCGAGAAGACTGTATGTTGATAACGATTTTGGTTTTATATGACTGTATGCATTATTGGATTAATCATTTTGTCTGTTAGTGAATTAAGACCCTTTTTCACACAGATGGATAACTTAGATAATGGAGTTATTGCCCAAAGAGTAGTGAAGATTTGGATGATAATGGAGTTATTGCCCAAAGAGTAGTGAAGATTTGGGTGATAATGGAGTTATTGCCCAAAGAGTAGTGAAGATTTGGATGATAATTGAGTTATTGCCCAAATAGTAGTGAAGATTTTGATGATAATGGAGTTATTGCCCAAAGAGTAGTGAAGATTTTGATGATAATGGAGTTATTGCCCAAAGAGTAGTGAAGATTTTGATGATAATGGAGTTATTGCCCAAAGAGTAGTGAAGATTTTGATGATAATGGAGTTATTGCCCAAAGAGTAGTGAAGATTTTGATGATAATGGAGTTATTGCCCAAAGAGTAGTGAAGATTTTGATGATAATGGAGTTATTGCCCAAAGAGTAGTGAAGATTTTGATGATAATGGAGTTATTGCCCAAAGAGTAGTGAAGATTTGGATGACATTGCTATCCACTGTATACAAGAGTACTGTTCTTAAAATTGCATTTGTAAAAAATACATCTTTAGGAAGATCAGTGAAAAAAAACCAAAAGACTTTTCAAACAATTCCAAAAGAAATAAGCCTTCAGGGAAAGCATAAAGTCTCGTATGATGAAAACTGTGGTGTTCATGTACACATACTGGTTCGGCATCCCTCATAACCCCAATGTACCAATGCAATTTTCACTGAAAACAGGCACTATCTGAATGTTGACCAATCAGAAGCCAGAGAACTTGAAAAGGGAATTCCCAACAAGACCACATCCAATGACTTCGTTCATTGATATCATTAGAAGTAGTGTAGTGGATGTAGTGCTTGCAATGTGAGGAACCCCAGGGGCCCCAACCCCTGCGGCCCTATGTCTGGGAAATTAAAATAATATTTTTAAGATAAAAAGTGATATATCTGAGATCCCCTGATCGGGTGTTCGATGCGCGCAAAGAGATAACTTTTTTGGTCATTTTTTATCAGTGTGTTTCAATTAAAACGAAAACCGAAATGTTAACCTTCTATATTGATACGTTATATTATTGTAACAAAATAGTTTCAGTTTTTAAGAAAGTTTCAACATCAAAGTCACCTTGATTATATTTCTTCTCCCAAAATGCCATGAAAGCTTTCTTCTGATTGGTCGGAATTTTCGAATAGACTTTCTTCGTAAAAACGACGCAGATCGTATCAAGTAACCCACGGTTTTAGACATTAGGAAGAAGAAAGCTAGTTAGGAACAAGTAAAAAGAAAATATCCTTAAATTAGTCGCCTTTTACGATTATGCAATAGGGACAGCAAGGGCAATTCTAACACCCAACATGCAGGGCCAGGCTAATTACTTGAGGACCGACGATGCCTAATAACTGTCGACTTTTATCTTCAGTTATTATTAATATGTTCAGTCGCAGAAAGGCATTTTTTATGAATTTGTATACAGTATAACTCTTAAATTTGATCCTATGATAATATTGGATTATAAGTAACCATATTCTACTGACGGTTCAATTTTACAATAATACCGATGCTCATGGTAATTTTGGAAATAGCATATTGTCTTATTTAATGTACCCTTTAAAATTAGTATCTCGTCTGTTTAGGTTTGGAATTTTAATAAAGTTTATAAGTACAAATGTGATGAAATGTAACATTTTGTTTTAAATGTGTGACATTATAATAAAAAATATCTTACTTACTATACCAACCACCCCGGCATTGCAATTCATCCACAGTTCTAAGCTATTAAGATGTATAAGTAGAAACTTCGAGTTACATACAACTGGAATTGAAATGATGAAAATATGGGTAAATACACATTATGTAGTACCGTGAGACATATCTTTCATCAATAATTATCAATAACGTTGTAAAAATTCTAGATATGTTCCCGTGTATACTACGTTTGTTGTTATTTTGTATTCGTTATACGTGTGATTAAGATTTAAAATGAAGTTTAATTTAAATTGCATAGTGTCATTAATTAAATGTGTCTTAATATACACAACACAGTTATATGTCTCTAATACGATGAAAAGTTCGAAGAGACAAATACAGCAAATCGCTGTGAATCGACAGTAGAATCACTACGAACCATACAAGCCATACAGTAGCCCCGAATAAAAGACATGATTGTGGACATTCTAAATAATATTTTATACATACATTGTTAGGTTGTCTCTCCATACATAATATGTTCATCATCATATTATGAATCATTCAGTAATCGTCCAATTTGTTATTAGAATTGCAGTAATTAGGCCGGATAGAATGCTGGTGTTGTTGATTTATGGGTGATTATGAACGATAATGAAGTGGTTATTAATATATATATAATTATACCGATTGAAAAAGTTAAATAAACAATCGCTGAATCTATTTTGATGTATAGCACGATATATAAAGTCCCTAGAATGATTAAAACACACATTGAATATCAGTACCCGCTAATCTGTTTTTTAATCCCTCGCGCGCTTACATCCGGGCCATCGAGGATAATTTGCATAAGTTGTATATCTTGTCTCTCAATCGATGTAAAACAAATAAAGTCTATAAATAAAGTTTATATTTTAATCTCTCGCTTCGGCGGTCGCAACGTCCAGTATTTATACAGTGGAGTTCGCCTACTGTGAACTCCCGACTGTCTCTAATAGAACGTAATAATAGAACGTACCAACTCCCGACTGTCCCACAACAAAATAGCGTGTATCTGTTTTTATGGGGATAGAAAGATAAGAATCTCCGCCGTCTTCAGCCAACACTCGGGGTTGTTGTGAATACGTGTGGACCCAATATACCTGTAACATACATACATATTATTGTAAGTTCCACTTAGACAGCATGGAATACCTGAAAATTCAGTTTAGTGCAAGTTATGGGTGAGCTGGAGCTAACACTAATTATGATGATAGTATTCTTCTAATTTTGTTTATGTTTCATTTTCTTAACTTCCATGAAATTATGACTTTTTTATAATCTCTTCTAAATTATTATACAGTTGTTAGTTTTTCTATAAACAATCCATTTCATTAAATCAAATAAATTGTTTAATATTCTGATGAACTCTTTTTCTCTATGTTATTATGTAGTCACGATTCATTGGCTTATAAATTTGTTTTAACAGCCCATAAAGGAATATGTGGTTAAAATAACGGCGCAAGGAGAAAAGACGAAGATGGAAGAAAAGGATGGGGAGAAATAGTGATTTGTTACAGATACTCCTTACATACTTATAAATATTTACAGTTGGGATAATTTGTAAATACATATTTGACTGGCTAGGAAACGTCGATCAATATTGTCTTAAAACATTTTCCATTAAACACATTCCGTTAAACGAACTTTACAGTGTACATCTACTCGAAGCCATTTCTCCGGTAGAGAGTCATTCAACCACACCAGCCTGATGTTGACAGATAAATATAATTGATTGACTAAGACAATGATAAATAGAGTAGGGTGCTCAGAAAGCCAAAACCTGCCAGAATCGTCAATATAAATGGACTGCTTTTGCAATATTATGATCAGATCATTTTCTAGATTTGCATTTTCTCGTAGTAATAAGTATATCGAACGTGATGATATACCAAGATATCTCTGTCGGCCATCTTGTTGACAGTCCGGTCCTAGAATGTCATATACACAACCAAAACGTACGAGGAGCCTTTATCCCTTCAATATTTTCTGAGAAATAGCGATAGCAAACTCCAACTATCAAAATCCATGATGACTGCCAGTCGGCCATCTTTCGACCGATCGGTCCAAAAATGCAGCATGCACAACTAGGGTTCTAGGTACAATGTACATATATTGGTACGCCACATCGCAAACCCTTCGACTGGTTTAGTAGAAATTTGTAATTCCTCCTTAACTGTAGATGAGTTATGAATAGAAATATTAAAATCTTCTGTATGTGGACACACGATTCCTGTTAAGCCTTGTTCAGTCGAATTCAATGAGACCCTAGTGAAACGTTCAGTAACCCAGATGTACTTAATGATACACGACTTTGGTCATACTTGGAATTCAGACTTGGAATTAATGAGATTCTTCTAGTAGTACTATTCGAATTAATGAGATTCTTCTAGTAATACTATTCGAATTAATGAGATTCTTCTAGTAATACTATTCGAATTATTGAGATTCTTCTAGTAGTACTATTCGAATTAATGAGATTCTTCTAGTAGTACTATTCGAATTAATGAGATTCTTCTAGTAGTACTATTCGAATTAAAGAAGTTCAAGTGTGCTTGGTACTTACGTCGTCTGAACTAAAGTCCTCACAATCGCCTGTGCTACAACCTTCGGTTATTATCACAAGTTGGGGTAGGTTATGTTGGTACTCAGTAAAGAAATCTTTCATGTTCATTTGTCTTTCTTCGTCGTATGTAAAAACTATATTACTATTAATGCTTGCAGCGTCCGCCATTGTCTACTTCGATCCAATGGGATCTGTTTCAGCTAGTTCCCAATCCTGGCTGTGACAGGCCACGGACTATCACGGGTTGTCGGTGACGGATATCCCCGACATTCCTCCAAGGAAGTGGGACGGTCCGTGTTCCAGGAAACGTGTACTAAATTAGTCCAACTATTTTGATCCTTGATTTCCAAATTGATATTGTAGTTCCCTCAATATCATTCCCCTTGTGTGTTTTGTTTGTAACATGACGGGTATGGTGTGCATCTGTTTTGGGTTATCTGCTGAAAATGCAATGTTGAACTGTAATTGACAAATTTATAACACTACCCAAACGGCTGACATAAGCAATGATTGGCACATACCCTAGGGATTCTCTTATCTACTCCATTACAGTTACACACAGAAGCATAACAAAGGTATATTAATTAATGATTTTGGAAATAAAAAACGGGTAAAACGGTCAATTTACATGTTTGCAAAAAAAACATATTTATGTAGTCGACAATCTGTCCATAACATAATATTTAAACTCAATATTTATGCAGAAATAACATGTGTAAACTAATGCACTGGACAGTACTTAGCAAAGACAAAATGCTTATATACACCGGAGGTCCCTCTGCCGTCAGCAAAGGCAATCGTGATTTTTCGAACTCTGTATCACATGTTTGTGTACAGAGTACACCTAAACTGCTAATCATCTAACACTGCAATGGACTAGTCGTGACATTTTGTATAACCATACCCTAACTCGATACATAACAATAGTTGACACGAGACGTGTATTCGAGTTCAACCAACCATATATACCAATGTAAAACAGTGCCTTGTCATTGTACCATATGTAGTGTTAGAGCGAACAGATTGGGTCGGGTAGACTCAATGTTAACGTGGATTTTGTCGTGACATAAATGAGTCTATCAGACATGGGTACGTTGTTGTGATATCTACACATCCTCTTAGTATGGTATTCTAGACGTACATGTAGACGCATGTACAATTAAATGTAGCATTAACATACAGCAACAGAAAGTTTTACAGTGACTATCCGTAAATGTAGCTCTATGTAATGGTGCAATAACTTTAGTGTTGATTTAAGGTTCTAGACAACACTTATTTGTTCATATTTTCCAATGCAATTCCATTTCGGAAGCATTTGTATTTCGGTGAAAGTATTTAGCTTACCATTGCGAAATACAAAAAAATATATTGGTATTTTCAAGAAATTTGTGTTGATATCGACTTGAGTTGATAAAACGTACGCTAACTTCAAAGGAAGAAGATAAACGAGTTGTATTTATACGGTAGGATTCTTTAACTGTTTCATTCGCTATAAATAGTTTGTTGCTGCAAAACTGGAAAGGCAAACCATCTTTCATCAGGTTTGTGAACGAAGGCGAGAGGGTGACCAAGACTTAACAGGTACCAAATGTATTCTTGAAGGGGCAGAGACATGGGGTCGAAGGGTGGATCTAGCGAAATGTTGGTGTTTCTAGGTGTAGTAGACCTTTTAACGTCCTGATGCGGTGATATCGTGTTCCGAACGTGCATCGTGCTGGCTGTTGAACAGGCGGGAAGAGAAGGACTTGATGCCACTCAGACAGGTAATGAGACAAATCACATGGACGTTCCGTAACAACCGTCTACTGACTGCTGGACTTTGGCTAATGATGTCCATGTATATAAGCATGTGTTTTTACGGTTTTCAAGTCTTGAAATTATGTCTATGCAAGTTTTACTGAATAACGAATAAAGTGGTGGCACCGGATTCGTTATTCAAAATTGAAAACCGAATAAAGAATACGATGCTGGTATACGTACGGGTTCGTGAATAACGAAAAACGATCTAAGGAGGTGTTTTTACGGTTTTCAAGTCTTGAAATGATGTTGAAAACCAAATAACGACTAAAGAGCTGGCACCGGATATTTTTGTTATGTTGTAATCTGTTTTTTGTTTTGAAATGTTATTCATTTTTGACTAACGAATAAGGTGTTGGCACCGGATTCGCTATTCAAAATTAAAAACCGAATAACCAATACAGTGCCGATCTGTTTGTTATGTTTTTAAATTGTTATTGATTTGTTCATTTTTGAATAACGAATCCCAAATCCGGAATCCGGTGCAATATACATTCATGTTACCAACAAGGCATCTACATTTGTATATGTATGTTTAAATACAATGAATATACCCAAATCATTGAAAATGTAGTTTATTAAGATCTTCTTCATTGATATACATTCTGTATCTAAATACATACATGTTGTAATAACTATCCAAATATATAAACACACATACATGCAGTTTTTTCATGTCTATATCTTTTTCCTAGTTACCCTTGTATGATTCAAAATACCATGCTACACCGGTATACGGTATACGACCCTGGGGTCTCACGTTTCTCCCTGGGGAGGGGGTAAAGTTTACTACAGTTTATATAGGGAAAACACATTTATGAGCATTTTTTGCTAAATTTTTATAGGAAACGAGTCAAACTTTTTTAGAATTATTAGCCTCATATAGCATCTTAATGCAATATCCATATTGGTCCTGGCCGCAATCTTCTTCTTAAAATTTCTGCAAATGGTAGAATCAAATACTCTTTATAGATGGAAAGGTCTTCAGGCTCTCACATTTCCACCTGGGGAGGGGGTCAATTTTACTTAAGTTCATACATGTATATGAAAAACACATTTTCGAACATAAATTGCTCAATTTTCATAGGAAATGAGTCAAACTTGATTAGAATTATTAGCCTGAGATATAGTATTTTTACATCATATCAGTCCTTGCTGACCCCCTGGGGGACCAGAGGGTCAACAGTGTCAAAATGACATAATATTTCAAAAATTCTTCTTAGTTCACAGGTTTGATGGAAGCAAATACTCTTCATAGATTAAAAAGTCATATTTATAAAATCACTGACCGACTTCAAGGGCCAGGATATTAGTTAGTGTTCATAAGTCTTTGTTTCATTCTAAACGAACTCAGGTGACCGTTAAGGCCCATGAGCCTCTTGCTCTAAAAATATTTATCTCTAGTGTTCTAGGATAATTTATTCTAATATTCTTTATTGTATGATGAAAGCTGTAAAACCAACGATAAGTTAGTTATGACCCATTTAAACAATTTATTTATGATGTGTATTTGACCCCTGTGAACTTGAATATGGGTCAAGGTCATTTCTAGTATCTGACTTTATAGCCCATCCCCTGGACATCTTAGATATGAAATATGAAGATCCTAGACCTTACAGAACTTCTGGAGAAAAGTTATCAAGTTTATTGTTAAAAACAGGACCTTTAACATTTGACCCTTACCGAAAACCGGAAGTTGCCATTTTTTGTAATAACATGAAGGGAGAAAAAGTTTACGCTTAAGATTATCTGCAAAAAATATTATTGGATGAAATCTGTGAAAAGAACTGTTAGTGAGTTATAAGCATTTTTAAATTTTAAAATATGACGTCATAGCGGCCATTTTGTTTTTTGATGCAGATGAAAATCATATCAAACGTTAGAGAACATTAGAGGGGTCTTTTCTATAGCAATTGCTGACTATATTAATCATTCAGTTCGACAATATATAACTTTAAACATTTTGGCGGGAATTTAGCAAAGATCAAAGGATTGTTCAAAATGGCATACAGCGTTAACCGGAAGTGCTACCGAAAAATAAAAGACACCAAATTCATCAGAATGCCATTCTGCATCGATATTTAAACAGAAATTTTGCAAAATCAAAAAAATAAAAATTCGTGAACTTTGACCCCATAGCGAACTTTTTTGTTAGACCTTTGACCTAATTGCTGTAATTGAATAAAACTTAGTCTTTTATACGATCTACATAAAACATCAAAAATAGTTGCTGAATCTTAAACGGTTTTTGAGTTATGGCTGTTTTAAACATTTTAGGTATGATGTCATGGAGGCCATCTTGGATTTTTGACCTACTTAAAAATGTTGCGGTCACCCCTTCAACTCATGCCATACAATATAACAAAAAGGCCATTGGCATACCTATTACTATTTTGAAGATCTTTTGGACACAAAAAAGTGTAGAATAATTACTTACATAATATATACTAATAATAATAAAAATACTGTTAGAGGTATCTTCATGATTCCAACTGTTCCGAAATCAGAATGATTTTTTTAGTGTTCCAGCAAAATTAATGTATTATATTTTTCTTACTTTTTGAGAAAATCAACTTTTTATGTCGATGCAAAAATTCACTTGGAAGGTCTTTATCACTACGCCCTTCGAATTTGCGAATTCAAACTCAACAAAAGTAGCGGAATAATATCAATAAACCAGATATTTTCAGCACTAAATATCGAGATTAATCAGGCATAGAACTCGATACCAGGTAAAAAGAATTTCCTGTAACAGTTGTGTTATGAAAATATTGCGATGTGAGTAAATAAAGGATTAATTTCTTTATTCTGATTACCATTTCTAAATTTGACGATTTGATCCCGAACATTCCAATGACGTCACTTTTTAGTCCTCTAGGAGCCCGGGTGATTCGACCTTGCAAGCTGACGTTTTGGAGGATTGAATAAGCACTCATTTGCGGTATTATGGTGGCAATTTGCACTCATATACAGCTTAACATAGTTTAAAATAATAGTGTTACTCTATCTTGGAACATTTCATTATTTACTTTGACAAAAAGAAACAGTAGGCCTACGTAGGCTACAATGTAAATCTTACACCGTTTGTGGATACAAGGCTTCGTTTAGTAGATGAATTTCATGAAATATTGCACAAAAAAACATCATTAACATGCTTCTGACACATATAATTAATGAGTTGAATTGAATATGTTTGAAATTGTGTGTAAAAAAATCTATTTTGGTCTTTCGCCGTCGAAAACCGATGAAACCGCGGTACCACTGGGTTGCGAGCAGCTATCGTGATTTTTTAGCCCACCATCATCAGATGATCACCATCATCAGATGGTGGGCTATTCAAATCGCCTTTCGTCCGTGGTCCGTCCGTCCTTCCGTCCTTCCGTCCGTCCGTCCGTTAACAATTCTTGTTACCGCTAATTCTCAGAAAGTGCTGAAGGGATCTTTCTCAAATTTCATATGTAGGTTCCCCTAGGACTCTAGTTGTGCATATTGCATTTTGGGACCGATCGGTCAACAAGATGGCCGACAGGCGGCCATCTTGGATTTTGATAGTTAAAGTTTGTTACCGCTATTTCTCAAAAAGTGCTGAAGGGATCTTTCTCAAATTTTATGTACAGGTTTCCCTAGGACTCTAGTTGTGCATATTGCATTTTGGGACTGATCGGTCAACAAGATGGCCGACAGGCAGCCATCTTGGATTTTGATAGTTAAAGTTTGTTACCGCTATTTCTCAGAAAGTACTGAAGGGATCTTTCTCAAATTTCATATGTAGGTTCCCCTAGGACCCTTGTGGTGCATATTGCATTTTGGGACCGATCGGTCAACAAGATGGCCGACAGGTGGCCATCTTGGATTTTGATAGTTAAAGTTTGTTACCGCTATTTCTCAAAAAGTGCTGAAGGGATCTTTCTCAAATTTCATATACAGGTTCCCCTAGGACCCTAGTTGTGCATATTACATTTTGGGACCGATCGGTGAACAAGATGGCCGACAGGTGGCCATCTTGGATTTTGACAGTTAAAGTTTGTTACCGCTATTACTCAAAAAGTACTGAAGGGATCTTTCTCAAATTTCATATATAGGTTTCCCTAGGGCCCTAGTTGTGCATATTGTTAATTGGGACCGATCGGTAAACAAGATGGCCGACCGACGGCCATATTGGATTTTGATTGTTAAAGTTTGTTACCGCTATTTCTCAGAAAGTACTGAAGGGATCTTTCTCAAATTTTATGTGTAGGTTCCCCTTGTACCCTAGTTGTGCATAGTACCTTTTAGGACTGATGCATAATGCCTTTCGGGACTGATCGGTAAACAAGATGGCCAACCGGCCGCCATCTTAGATTTCATTGTTGAAGTTTGTTACCACTATTTCTTAGAAAGTACTATAGCGATCTGTCTCAAATTTTATATGTCATGTGTTTGAAAAAGTTTGAAAAGCAGGGAAAAGATCCCTCTTTCCATTGTCAGACATAGATCTTTCTTTGGTGGGCGCCAAGATCCCTCTGGGATCTCATGTTCTTATTCATTAAAATAGCGATCTTTGAAGACTTAAGACTATCTCTGAGTCCAAAAGGTTTCGGCTATAGCATTCATTTTTTTTATATTTGAGTTGAATGCATCAAATCGGACCTGTTCCCGACATCGACTGTGCATTGTATAACATTAGGCCTACCTGTACCTGCAGTTATCGTGATTTTTCATGCAACTTAGTAGAATTTTACGATGCATACGCAGTAGAAAGATATAATCTAAAAAGATTGTATTGTACAATTTCTCAATGCATAATATAACTTTGATATTCCATGGTATAAAATAAAAACTGTCGTTTTCTCCGTATCAACATAACACGAGCGTGTGCTTCGTCTCGGCGAAATCCAACTCATTCCTCTCAGGGGGTGTCTTCAACGACGTTCGAGCATATCAGAAAAAAATCAATAAAATAACAAACAAAGATTATCGTATACCAGGTATATTAAAGAACAACAAAAAACTTTGTGATTTGTTATCAATGTGTTATTATCCTTTTTTCACTTTTCTTCATGCTGAAACAACAGCTACATGCACATTACATTTACAATTTTTTTTTATTTTTTCTATAAGGAAATACTCTATCATACAACAATGTTATCTGCTTCTTATAAAAAAATCACTGTATATAAAAAAGCAGAAATCTGGTTTAGTGTTAACGTGCAGATCTTCTGATCTTTCGATTCTCCACCGGCGGCAATTTTTTTCAATTTTTTTTTTAATATATCATGCAAACATGCCTATTCAAACTATTCACAATATCTGGCGAGGGCTACATGTACATGTAGCTCTATTACTACAGAATAAATAATTATATATCTGAGGATTTACATCGGATATATACATGGTCAGTATCTTACAGTAGCTAGGCCAAGGACGTGTCCTTGAATAGGCCTGTTAGTTTTATTTTGGTGTTGACACGGAAAGACGAGATGACTCCTGTCTCATGGACATTAAAACAAATCATTTATTTCATCTAGGCAAATAATAATTTGAAAATTCCATATACCGCCTGCAAGGAGACGTCCTAGGCCTATCTCTACCCACAATACACTTGATCGTGGTCTTATACATATGTATTATGTAGGGGAAAGTAGTCAAATTTCGGACGGATTCAAATTTCGGACAGTAATTAAAAAATACTTAAAAACTCATAAAATAGTCCAGATATTTAATAAAAAGTCATTGTAACTGACCTATGCTTTACTTTCAAATTGGAAATTAACAAGATTGAAGAACAGATATGTGAGCATTATATTTTGTATTGTAAGTTTGAATGTGAATATGTGACTGCGACCTTTTCTGCGATTTAATATACAAAAATGAACTTGTCAAATGACGCAATATTGAACTCCATGTCAAACATGTCTTATTCAGTGTGTTCATTAAACTTTTTATTTTTTTTTGTTAAACATATCCTTTTTTTTGTATTTTGAGTAAAAAATAAACAATACAGTGGGAATTAACCATCACTATACCTATATAAAGTTTGGTGTCCGAAATTTGAACACCCATTACTAATATGAAAATTTCCTTATTTGGAACAGTCCAAATAATCAATAAATACTTAAATATTGTTCGATTTTCATAACATTTGTAAAGTTCTGAATGGATTTTAGTAATTCAGAGCTTTCCTTAGTTATAAAATCAATAAAAATGTAAAAGTAGTAACTAGGGTAACCAGTTATATCCTAGAAATAAAAGTGCAAGTAGACAAGGGAACATGTTTATCAGCTAAAGCCTTTAAGGGTACTTACACATTGAGCCCAAAATCTGGGTATATATGATGAAAGTTACAAAAGATATATATTATATTAACTAAACAAACTCAACAAACTTTTTATTTCAATGCATATACATTTGCTCACATGAAATTCATGATTATGTAACAATATACATGTTTTATATGAAAATCATACTTATTTTAATTGGTTTTTAATTGCTGTCCGAAATTTGAACACCCTATGTCCGAATTATGAACACCCCTGTCTGAAATTCGAACAGTTATACATTGCTGATTACTTTGGCCTGGTATAACACAAATTTAGTATCTGTGTCGAGTTTCAAGTGATAAATGCAAGAAAAGAAAATTCTCTTTCTGCTCATACCTCAGTTATGGGGGTATGTGGATAGGTTTCAAGCATACAAAGGTTTTACAATTAAGGTGTCCGAAATTTGACTACTTTCCCCTAACTTTTCATCGATAATTTGCTCCAGATATATCTGTCTTCGACAGTTGTATTTAGAATTATGAATATGTGGAAGGAACGTATGTACAAGATAAAAACAACCCATCTCAACTGCTATTCCGGGACCCTTAAATGTAATATTGGTCACCTCAGCCCAAGCACAGGGGCACGCAAATTATTCATTATGTAAAATAATTCCTATGTACGTCATGTCCACATGACTGAAAATTATATATTATGTAAATATCGGTTAGCTTGTAATAATAATAATAATAATAAAAAACAGAACAAAAACAATAGGTCTTTTCACCACATGGTGAAAAGCCCTAATAGGTGACAATTGACTAATTTAAAGTCTCCGGTGACATACTGGAATCAACCTACCTAGGACTAACGTTTACTGGAGCTTGTCACTTAGAGTCAAACCAAGATGAGTAAGCATGGATCTAAAACAGTTTTGTTGATGAGTGTCTGAGTGAACGAGTCGTGGTATGAGTTGTTTAATCTCCTTGTCTTCACTGTTGAGGCTGTTACTATCATACTCTATATGTGGACTACTAAGAACTGCCACACCCTTCCCTACCTGGCATCTAACAATGGCTGCCGGCCGACCCTCTATCTCACTATACACAGCGAGAACCTCCACAGTCTTGTCCAGTGATCTTACTCCGACTGTCTTTTCCTTCGTTTCAAGCTTATTTAAACACTTGTCTTCACTTTTCTTATGGTCTAATTTGGTTCTTTTGGCATTTGGTTCCACAGGCAACTTTGACAATTCTGTTCCTATGTCACTGAATGCATTACCCTTTTCACCCTCAACTCTATATAAACCCAGAGTGTGTGTCAAATCTTCTGGTCCATATTCATCACAAGATTTAGGTTCTACATCGCTAAAATCTTTCAAATCTTCGGATTCCTTTTGGTTACTGTCTAAAATTTCTTTTTTATTTGATTGGTTTCTGTGTTTTTTATGAGATTCTGTACAGCGTTTCTTTGTCACTTCATCAGGAATGCGTTTGACAGATACAAATTGGTCAGCATAGAATAGAAACATGCCTCCACCATTGAAATAGGCTCGTAGTGTGGTAGGAGAGAGTTGTGTCCCTTTGTCAAAGTAATCCACCAGGGCGGCTCTGGCCCCACTTTCACTGCCGTAATTGTATGGCCCCCACACTGGTCCAACACACAAACCTGAGATTCAAACAGACAAGTTAGTATATAATCTAATGTATTCAGACAGAATGGGAAAACTAAAGTCATGAGGTGGAATAGTTTCCAACTCTGGTATCTATCAATAGGTTACCTAGAGCAGTTAGATCTTAAATGGTTTGTTATGTAGGAGATAGAGATAATAGATTAAGGTACAGGTATATCCCTATTCAATATGTTAGTAGTACAGGTATATCCCTATTCAATATGATAGTGGTACAGGTATATCCCTATTCAATATGATAGTGGTACAGGTATATCCCTATTCAATATGATAGTGGTACAGGTATATCCCTATTCAATATGATAGTGGTACAGGTATATCCCTATTCAATATGATAGTGGTACAGGTATATCCCTATTCAATATGATAGTGGTACAGGTATATCCCTATTCAATATGATAGTGGTACAGGTATATCCCTATTCAATATGATAGTGGTACAGGTATATCCCTATTCAATATGATAGTGTACAGGTATATCCCTATTCAATATGTTAGTAGTACAGGTATATCCCTATTCAATATGTTAGTAGTACAGGTATATCCCTATTCAATATGTTTAGTGTACAGGTATATCCCTATTCAATATGTAGTAGTACAGGTATATCCCTATTCAATATGATAGTGGTACAGGTATATCCCTATTCAATATGTTAGTAGTACAGGTATATCCCTATTCAATATGTTAGTAGTACAGGTATATCCCTATTCAATATGATAGTGGTACAGGTATATCCCTATTCAATATTATAGTGGTACAGGTATATCCCTATTCAATATGTTAGTAGTACAGGTATATCCCTATTCAATATGATAGTGGTACAGGTATATCCCTATTCAATATGTTAGTAGTACAGGTATATCCCTATTCAATATGTTAGTAGTACAGGTATATCCCTATTCAATATGTTAGTAGTACAGGTATATCCCTATTCAATATTATAGTGGTACAGGTATATCCCTATTCAATATGTTAGTAGTACAGGTATATCCCTATTCAATATGTTAGTAGTACAGGTATATCCCTATTCAATATGATTAGTAGTAAGGTATATCCCTATTCAATATGATAGTGGTACAGGTATATCCCTATTCAATATGATAGTGGTACAGGTATATCCCTATTCAATATGATAGTGGTACAGGTATATCCCTATTCAATATGATAGTGGTACAGGTATATCCCTATTCAATATGATAGTGGTACAGGTATATCCCTATTCAATATGATAGTGGTACAGGTATATCCCTATTCAATATGATAGTGGTACAGGTATATCCCTATTCAATATGATAGTGGTCAGGTATATCCCTATTCAATATGATAGTGGTACAGGTATATCCCTATTCAATATGATAGTGGTACAGGTATATCCCTATTCAATATGATAGTGGTACAGGTATATCCCTATTCAATATGATAGTGGTACAGGTATATCCCTATTCAATATGATAGTGGTACAGGTATATCCCTATTCAATATGATAGTGGTACAGGTATATCCCTATTCAATATGATAGTGGTCCAGGTATATCCCTATTCAATATGATAGTGGTCCAGGTATATCCCTATTCAATATGATAGTGGTACAGGTATATCCCTATTCAATATGATAGTGGTACAGGTATATCCCTATTCAATATGATAGTAGTGGTACAGGTATATCCCTATTCAATATGATAGTGGTACAGGTATATCCCTATTCAATATGATAGTGGTACAGGTATATCCCTATTCAATATGATAGTGGTACAGGTATATCCCTATTCAATATGATAGTGGTACAGGTATATCCCTATTCAATATGATAGTGGTACAGGTATATCCCTATTCAATATGATAGTGGTCCAGGTATATCCCTATTCAATATGATAGTGGTACAGGTATATCCCTATTCAATATGATAGTGGTCCAGGTATATCCCTATTCAATATGATAGTGGTACAGGTATATCCCTATTCAATATGATAGTGGTACAGGTATATCCCTATTCAATATGATAGTGGTACAGGTATATCCCTATTCAATATGATAGTGGTACAGGTATATCCCTATTCAATATGATAGTGGTACAGGTATATCCCTATTCAATATGATAGTGGTACAGGTATATCCCTATTCAATATGATAGTGGTACAGGTATATCCCTATTCAATATGATAGTGGTACAGGTATATCCCTATTCAATATGATAGTGGTACAGGTATATCCCTATTCAATATGATAGTGGTACAGGTATATCCCTATTCAATATGATAGTGGTACAGGTATATCCCTATTCAATATGATAGTGTACAGGTATATCCCTATTCAATATGATAGTGGTACAGGTATATCCCTATTCAATATGATAGTGGTACAGGTATATCCCTATTCAATATGTTAGTGGTACAGGTATATCCCTATTCAATATGATAGTGGTACAGGTATATCCCTATTCAATATGATAGTGGTACAGGTATATCCCTATTCAATATGATAGTGGTACAGGTATATCCCTATTCAATATGATAGTGGTACAGGTATATCCCTATTCAATATGTTAGTAGTACAGGTATATCCCTATTCAATATGTTAGTAGTACAGGTATATCCCTATTCAATATGATAGTGGTACAGGTATATCCCTATTCAATATGATAGTGGTACAGGTATATCCCTATTCAATATGATAGTGGTACAGGTATATCCCTATTCAATATGATAGTGGTCCAGGTATATCCCTATTCAATATGATAGTGGTACAGGTATATCCCTATTCAATATGATAGTGGTCCAGGTATATCCCTATTCAATATGATAGTGGTACAGGTATATCCCTATTCAATATGATAGTGGTACAGGTATATCCCTATACAATATGATAGTGGTACAGGTATATCCCTATTCAATATGATAGTGGTACAGGTATATCCCTATTCAATATGATAGTGGTACAGGTATATCCCTATTCAATATGATGTTCGATATCCTATCAATATGATAGTGTCAGTATATCCCTATTCAATATGATAGTGTACAGGTATATCCCTATTCAATATGATAGTGGTACAGGTATATCCCTATTCAATATGATAGTGGTCCAGGTATATCCCTATTCAATATGATAGTGGTACAGGTATATCCCTATTCAATATGATAGTGGTACAGGTATATCCCTATTCAATATGATAGTGGTCCAGGTATATCCCTATTCAATATGATAGTGGTACAGGTATATCCCTATTCAATATGATAGTGGTACAGGTATATCCCTATTCAATATGATAGTGGTCAGGTATATCCCTATTCAATATGATAGTGGTACAGGTATATCCCTATTCAATATGATAGTGGTACAGGTATATCCCTATTCAATATGATAGTGGTACAGGTATATCCCTATTCAATATGATAGTGGTACAGGTATATCCCTATTCAATATGATAGTGGTCCAGGTATATCCCTATTCAATATGATAGTGGTACAGGTATATCCCTATTCAATATGATAGTGGTACAGGTATATCCCTATTCAATATGATAGTGGTCCAGGTATATCCCTATTCAATATGATAGTGGTACAGGTATATCCTATTCAATATGATAGTGGTACAGGTATATCCCTATTCAATATGATAGTGGTCAGGTATATCCCTATTCAATATGATAGTGGTACAGGTATATCCCTATTCAATATGATAGTGGTACAGGTATATCCTATTCAATATGATAGTGGTACAGGTATATCCCTATTCAATATGATAGTGGTACAGGTATAACCCTATTCAATATGATAGTGGTACAGGTATATCCCTATTCAATATGATAGTAGTACAGGTATATCCCTATTCAATATGATAGTGGTACAGGTATATCCCTATTCAATATGATAGTGGTCCAGGTATATCCCTATTCAATATGATAGTGGTACAGGTATATCCCTATTCAATATGATAGTGGTACAGGTATATCCCTATTCAATATGATAGTGGTACAGGTATATCCCTATTCAATATGATAGTGGTCCAGGTATATCCCTATTCAATATGATAGTAGTACAGGTATATCCCTATTCAATATGATAGTGGTACAGGTATATCCCTATTCAATATGATAGTGGTACAGGTATATCCCTATTCAATATGATAGTGGTACAGGTATATCCCTATTCAATATGATAGTGGTCCAGGTATATCCCTATTCAATATGATAGTGGTCCAGGTATATCCCTATTCAATATGATAGTGGTACAGGTATATCCCTATTCAATATGATAGTGGTACAGGTATATCCCTATTCAATATGATAGTGGTACAGGTATATCCCTATTCAATATGATAGTGGTACAGGTATATCCCTATTCAATATGTTAGTAGTACAGGTATATCCCTATTCAATATGATAGTGGTACAGGTATATCCCTATTCAATATGATAGTGGTCGAGGTATATCCCTATTCAATATGATAGTGGTCCAGGTATATCCCTATTCAATATGATAGTGGTACAGGTATATCCCTATTCAATATGATAGTGGTACAGGTATATCCCTATTCAATATGATAGTGGTACAGGTATATCCCTATTCAATATGATAGTGGTACAGGTATATCCCTATTCAATATGATAGTGGTACAGGTATATCCCTATTCAATATGATAGTGGTCCAGGTATATCCCTATTCAATATGATAGTGGTCCAGGTATATCCCTATTCAATATGATAGTGGTACAGGTATATCCCTATTCAATATGATAGTGGTACAGGTATATCCCTATTCAACTATCGGGTATTTTCCAGAAGAAAATGAAAGAAGAGAATGTGAATAGGCAAATAGACATTATTTCCTTCACTCAATGAATATGTTGATGATTTACACAGGAAACAAACAAAAAGTAAAATTTTAAATAAGTTTCAAATCAGTGTTAATTAAATTGTTTAGGTTCCCTTACAACTTAATAGTTTTATAACTTTGCATTATTGTTCCAAAGGGATTTTTTTACAATAATATAGGTACAGCTATGTATACATGTATCCCTACTCAACTTATTATACAGTTGTCGGTACATTTAGTTGAAGGTAAAGCTCAGATATATCCCTATTAATGGTTTGAGATATATGATATTTAATTCAATTTGAAGATACATTTTCTGATTTTCTTACCTGGAAAAAACTTTAGGATCCTTTCTCCACAAACTTCCTGTGGCCCTTTCTTGTCAAACTCTATGTAGTCACATCCAAAGTAGGAGCCAGCACAGAGCCCTAAGTAAGCCCCTCCCTCAGACACATACTGCCTGATCTCCTGTGTGCCTTTGTCCCCTAGAGCTCTGATATACCCTAAGTCATAACCTCCCCCTATCACATACAGGGCCGTCGACTTTTTCCAACTGCCTAGAAAACAATGGGTATGGTAGAAATGAATAAAATAAAATGTGAACATTTTGAATATTCAGTATAGCGATGATTTAACCTCATGGTTTAAATATAACACTCTATTTCTTGTGTAAATTCAGAAGCGATCTTGAATCTGAATTCAAATATTTCGCACCTACATTTGTAATTGTACAAAGTGTATGGAAACACAGAAGTTGTGATTGTGAATTTATGAATTTGTGAATATTCTGAAAATAATGAAGACTTGAAATGTAGTATAACAAAAACAAAATGATTTATAGTAATGATCAATTACAATCACTAGGATTAGGATTAACTTCTGAAGAAAAACTCCTAATTCTTCCATTAATTCTAAATTAGAACTCCTTAATTTTCCACTAAATTCTAACTCTTTAGTTCTTCCTTAAAGTGAAAAGTCGGACAAAGGAAGGCTAAAGTCGGTAAAAATGGTATTAATATATCCAGTATAATTTTTTATGATATACAAAAATAAAATTTCCTGTCAAAATTGCTCTGCATGTGAAGAAATTAATTTATATTATAGGAATCCTAACATGTACTCCCGGCTAGCTATGTTTGCTTTGACATTTCCATGCAGTCTTGCTTTCAAAGAGTTATTTTTAAAATTGTGCTAAATTTTCCATAATTCTAATAGTTAAAACTGGACAATGTAAGGAGAACTGAACCGTCATTTTGATATGTAAGGACTTTTGGAAGGCCAATGAACGCATTTAGACTGGTTTTCTTTGCCGACTTCTCACTTTAAATTCTAAATGGGAACTCCTTAAATTTTCCTGACACATTTTCAGTATTTTTAGTTTTTCAATGTTTCTCAAACAAAATGCCTGATCACCTGACTCACCTTCAATGGTCTCCTCTGGAGAGATGTACTTGAAGACATAGTAATTCTCTTTCAGGTGTGTCTTTAATGTTTCAATCACTACTTGAGCATTTTGTTCACATGCTCCCTCCCCAAGGTACACAGCTACGGTACTTCTCGGACTGTAAGTCATAATTAATGTCTCACCTTGTGATAACAAATAAGAATTAACATCATTAGTACAATACGTCTCTCCTCTTTTCCTTATATATTATATACAGTTAAAGTATGGGGTTGAGGGATATAGCAAGTTTCTGGTTTCCCGAGACTTGTCTATGAAATAGGCAAGTTCGAGGGAAACCGGAAACTTGATATATCACTCAATCCCATACTTTAACTGTTTTTATATACCGATACATACAAAAGCTATGATTACACTAAAAATATATTTCTTTCATACGCTATATATTCCTGTCGCGTACGGCAATGGCCATCGGAGATTGAGATAATTTTACATTGTAATCGATCTACATAATTTTATCTTCAAACATACAAATTATTCCGAGATGATAACTGTGATTCCATGTCCGTTTTGTTTTGCTTCTATTCAAACCGCAGGTTAAAATTTGATTCCGCTATGATTTCTCGATATTTCAACATTTATACCACTAGGCATAATACTAAATTTATATATAAATATTGTTGAAATCCGAGACGTTAACCACTTACAGGTAGCCTAAATATGTTCATAACAACTGTACGTACATGTAAAAAGTATTGTCCTCTGACTCCATTACATTTATCACAAGCCTCTCACTTACAAGATAAACATGACGACCTGTTCGGTAACAGTTTACGATCGATACTAACGTCGTCTGAGTACGTCAACGGAGATGGCGTGATCGGAAACTAGCTCCGTCCAATTGTTACGTCACCTAGCAACTGATGGCGTGATCGGAAACAAGTCCCGCCCACCTCAAATCTGATTGGTTAAACGGAAATATCCAAGTGCAAGGGTGTGCTAGCTCCCAGGGGTGTGCTAGTTCGATGACTAACACACAGCTGAGAGAGGTTTTTGGAAAAAGCAGGGAGCTAGTAAATTTAACAAAGTATCTTATATATAGTGTAAATAAAGTAGAGGTATATTAAATATATATAGTGGAATAAGGAAAGAATGAATGTATCAGTGTGTAAAATTAATTACAATAAAGTTTGTTTGAATTAACTATGATCCATTACAGTATTTCAAATTTTTTATAAATTGTCCATATCATATCATTGTGTATGTACACTAGACACACAGATTTGTGAACGACTGCTGATGTGTATGTACACTAGACACACAGACTTGTGTACGACTGCTGATGTGTATGTACACTAGACACACAGATTTGTGTAGGACTGCTGATGTGTATGTACACTAGACACACAGATTTGTGTAGGACTGCTGATGTGTATGTACACTAGACACACAGATTTGTGTACGACTGCTGATGTGTATGTACACTAGACACACAGATTTGTGTACGACTGCTGATGTGTATGTACACTAGACACACAGATTTGTGTACGACTGCTGATGTGTATGTACACTAGACACACAGATTTGTGTAAGACTGCTGATGTGTATGTACACTAGACACACAGATTTGTGTACGACTGCTGATGTGTATGTACACTAGACACACAGATTTGTGTACGACTGCTGATGTGTATGTACACTAGACACACAAATTTGTGTACAACTCCTGATGTGTATGTACACTAGACACACAGTTTTGTGTACGACTGCTGATGTGTATGTACACTAGATACACAGTTTTGTGTACGACTGCTGATGTGTATGTACACGAGACACACAGATTTGTGTACGACTGCTGATGTGTATGTACACTAGACACACAGATTTGTGTACGACTGCTGATGTGTATGTACACTAGACACACAGATTTGTGTACGACTGCTGATGTGTATGTACACAAGACACACAGATTAGTGTACGACTGCTGATGTGCATGTACACTAGGCACACAGATTTGTGTACGACTGCTGATGTGTATATTCACTAGACACACAGACTTGTGTACGACTGCTGATGTGCATGTACACTAGACACACAGATTTGTGTACGACTGCTGATGTGTATGTACACTAGACACACAGATTTGTGTACGACTGCTGATGTGTATGTACACAAGACACACAGATTTGTGTACGACTGCTGATGTGTATGTACACTAGGCACACAGATTTGTGTACGACTGCTGATGTGTATGTACACTAGACACACAGATTTGTGTAGGACTGCTGATGTGTATGTACACTAGACACACAGATTTGTGTACGACTGCTGATGTGTATATTCACTAGACACACAGACTTGTGTACGACTGCTGATGTGCATGTACACTAGACACACAGATTTGTGTAGACTGCTGATGTGTATGTACACTAGGCACACAGATTTGTGTACGACTGCTGATGTGTATGTACACTAGACACACAGATTTGTGTAGGACTGCTGATGTGTATGTACACTAGGCACACAGATTTGTGTAGACTGCTGATGTGTATGTACACTAGGCACACAGATTTGTGTACGACTGCTGATGTGTATGTACACTAGGCACACAGATTTGTGTATGACTGCTGATGTGTATGTACACTAGACACACAGATTTGTGTAGGACTGCTGATGTGTATGTACACTAGGCACACAGATTTGTGTACGACTCCTGATGTGTATGTACACTAGACACACAGATTTGTGTTCGACTGCTGATGTGTATGTACACTAGACACACATATTTGTGTATGACTGCTGATGTGTATGTACACTAGACACACAGATTTGTGTACGACTGCTGATGTGTATGTACACTAGACACACAGATTTGTGTACGACTGCTCAAACCTGTCTATGTGTAGGACTTTTATGAATGTGTTACAAGTCTTGTATCACAGGTGTATTTTTTATCCTGCAACTCTCGCACAAACTGACCGATAACTACTGATGGATTAACTTAAATTGTGCTTTATTTAACAATTAAAGGATTGTTAGAAAGCAATTACCAGTAATTATATATATACAATATGGGTGGTAGATAGTAGAAGAGCACCCTGGGTTAGTCTGTGTTTGGGTCAAACACATTTAAGCCACACTACATTATGTATATGTTACCTATCAACAAAAAGTCAAGTTAAATTTGACCCCAATATTGTTAATATTTGAAGATGTAGTTAAAATTAAGTTATATAAAAGAATATTTATAATGATTTCCAAATAACTTTGGTACAGCAATTGTTGAAAATTGATAGTTGTAAACAAGCCTTCATTTTAAACTGGTTGCCATGGAAGTTACGATTATTGCCCAACAGAAGTTAAAAAGTTCATGACCCATTCTCGGAAGAGTTCAGACAGACATTACGTACATTTGTAGGTAAGGTAGTCACATGACGTTTCAGCAATGACGTTTCTATGTTTGCTAGCCTAACTTAACTAACTTTTAACTTTTGGTTAACGTCATATTATGTTGTTTGACTAAACAGCTAAATCGGACCCACCTAGCGATGTTAAATATTTATTTGATTTTCATCAAAAATTTCTGAATCATTATCACTCATCTTGACTTCCATTTATTCCCGTCTCTGCATGATTTACAACAGGATTTTGATGTTATAAGTTGGTGTCTATTTATAGAAAATGAAAGTGAAAATATAAAACAGAAAGAGGACGCGATACGTAATCTCCGGAATCTTCTAAAAATCACTTCTATTGCCATTATTCTGTCATAGGAACTATCGATAGCATAAAAACATAGCACAGAGTTCAAATAACGAAATATTTCAACAAAAACATTCCAAAACGTGCAACCTCTCTCCCGTCATGGTGCATGCTGTCAGAAACATATACTAGCCTACATTATAACTTTATATATTTCTGATGCTTATGTTACGTTATTACGGTCGGTAGGTCCTATTAATTCGAAACCCGTGGTTTGGCGTTATTTTGTCTAATCATGTAATTAGAAAAGCTATCACAGAATTATCGTCAACACATCAGTATAGATACAATACCTTCAACACAGTAAACACAACCTCCGCACGCAATCCCGTATCCAGTGTCCTTCAATGATGCGGGGCAACTCGATTTGTCATTCATAATCCATCCGGGTATTGACTACTTCTCACATTTTAACGTAAACTAAAACTCTGAACACAAAGTACAATACTTGTTTTGATATAATTTGATATACATTCCTATTTATCAAATAGTTATTTCACTCATGTGTTCGGCGATACAGTGCGTTCGAACACATTTCTTCATTTGGGTAACTTACTAGTAAGAGATTAAATCAAGTTTGCCAAACATGTGGCCTACATATGAGGTAGCCGGTCATAGAAGTAGAACGTGTTACAGTTAAAAATGTCGGCTCTCATCAGGTATACATATATATGTTGATGGAATTTCAAACCCTGGACGATGTGTCTGTTTTTTTTTAAATATTGCCAAATTGCAATTCAATATTTCGGCATAATGTGCTGACCCTGACTGCAGGATAATGCTGACCCTGACTGCAGGAATGGGATGGGAGAGGATGTCGGAATGTCCATGTTACATGTATATATTTACGTAAAAGGACTTGTTACAATTGTATAAAAAAAAAAAATTCAAACAGCTCTATGATGAGTGTGACGGAAAATAGGAAGGGAAATCTTTGTCATCTAGCTTTTAAAAAAATGCAACCTAAGGGAGACAACTCAGCAAAAATGTTCGGGATCTACAATAACTTTACATGTATTATATATCATTTTTATATGTATTTAATAGAACGAGAGCACCTGTGCACGTGATTTGTTTTAATAGTTCGACACAAAAAAATAATATAAAATAATTTATTTTGCTTTTGGTGCATGCACAATCAGTACTTCATTTCATATAGGATATAGTGCCACGGATTTGTTTGGAATGCAATTAATTATTCTTTTATATCTTTAACTTCAAGTTAGGCTAAATTAGAATCTCAAATTTTTAATGATGGTAATAGTGTTAAGTAAGTAACTTTTGTAATGCAGAAAAATTCTAAATCTTCTGCTAGTCCTGTTTTTGATAGAGAAAAAAAAACTATTTCCCAGCAGTGGAGCATCTTTAAATATATTAAACAATTTTTTAAGCAAATAGAAAAAAACATATCAAAAGAAAACGAAAAGGTAGTTGACCTTCAAAAACTCCTGGTAAAATAGACAAAATTATTGAGTCAAACTAGACTATTCTGCTTATAAGTCTTTTGAAAGGTGAAATTGCCTGTCTTTTTGATATATATTATTATCGTTGTATTATAACAAATTGCAACAGACCTTGGAATTAAATTTGTCATACAAGTAATTTGTGTAGATAGTGCAAATGAATATAATCAAACATTTTGATTTGGTTATTTTTATGTTAAAAAAAATTACTTATAAGAGACAGAAAAATACATATATTATGAATTATAGTAAGAAGCTTTATTTTATTCTCAGATAATACTGTGCTAACAAACAAACGAGTACATAAAACTTACCTATTTTTAGGAGGAAAATGAAAACACCCAGATAGATTGATCTTTCATTTGTGATTTATTATGATACAAGAGTTTTTATAATGCACAAGTTTGACCTTGATATGGTAAACTTCCCGGTCTCCAATATTTCCGAAAATTTCACTGTGGTCACTTGCTATTATGTAGTTTGCAAATACAAAAATATGTAGGTGGACAATAACCAGAAGTTGGGAGCCATTGGAATAAAAATTTGAAAAAAAGAGAAAACAGATAGAATTCCCTTACATTTTCTGATTGAGACACCCATATGCTGTTATTTCACTATATCTATCAATACAAATTGTTTTGAACATTAGATGAAGCTTCAGTGATGTAATCATGAATATGTTTGAAAATAAATAATTTTGTTTTCCTAAATGAAAAAAATCGGACGACGGAGTGTGGGCAGATTTTGCAACCCCACCTTTAACAAATTTGGATCCGAATAAGGTCCCAAAACCATAATAGCCGTCTATTCCTTTGATAATTTGGTAGAGTTTGCTTGGGCTAAGTGTCTTATGATTCCCATTACATGAATTCAGGAAAAGTTACTGTTAATTTGAGTTTTACTTCGAGCATAATAAGCAATTAAAAATGAATTTGATGTTTCAGTGAAGAAAATGATTTATTAGAAGATGTACAAAGTGATGACAATATCTCCACTACACCTGACGTTTCATATAAAGAAGCTGACAGAAAGGACTCGCTATGCAATGGAACATCAATCACTACCAAAAACTTGGATGATGTTCTTATGTTTATACAATTCGGCCGTTTTCAGCTTAAGATGATGCTGCTGACGTGCCATGGGTATTTCGCAGTATGTTCGGAAATGATGCTGATCATATTTTTGACAGTGCCACTGAAGAAGGAATGGCACATAGCAGACATGACATATCCAGCTTTACTGGTGTTTGGCGCTGTAGGAGGTATCACAGGTGGAGTGATTATTGGTATAGTTAGTGACAAATATGGACGGAAGACACCTTTCCTCATCAGTACTGTTATATTAGCTGTGTTTTCTCTCCTGGCACCGTTTGTTAACAGCTTCCCCCTGTTTATTTGTGTAAGGACGTTGATCTCTCTGGGAGAAGGTGGACTTGGAGCTCTTGTTCATGTTCAACTTCTAGGTAAGGTACCCTAACATATTTACAAAGAAGAAATTCAGTTAATGGTTTGTATTCAGCTATATACACGTATAGTTGCTGTGCGATATATACAAAGGACTATGTATGGTTTGGGCACTATTTGGCCCCCAAAGCCATCAAACTGTCATACCTGTCATACTGCACCTATAATCGTCACTATTGACGGATGGTGGCAAACCAATAAAGACTTGTTGTTTAGTAATTGAATTGTCAAGTATCAAATATCGAGTACATCTTTGGCAGAATAGGTATGACAGTTATGTATAATTGCAGCAATAGTTGCTGAGGTAACATCCTAAATGTGCAAAACTTGTGTGTGACAGTTCATCGTTGGAAACCTAGGAGTCACCGCTCTACCGTTTGGTGGTGAATTGTGGGTTTCCGACGATGGTGACAATTATCTTGTATTCTTCTAATGACCTTGTTCTCATACACATGGTGTAACAATTAGCTAATACCAGCATTAGCAGAAAGATAATACAACCTAAGAATATATTTTTCCTTTTTATTTCAGAATTTCTTCCTATCAAAAATCGAGGCAGTTGCTTGGTAACCATCACTCTTTGTGGTACGTTAGGAGCGGTGTATGCTGCTGCTATGGCCTGGTGGCTCCTGCCGAGGTACGGCTGGCGACTATTTATGGGGGCCTGTGCAATGCCAGCAGTCTTACAAGTCCCCATCAGTGTGTGGTTAATCAGGGAGTCACCACGCTTCCTGTTTGTGAGTGGAAGGGCAGAAGCAGGAATTAAAGTATTAAAGGAAATGGCTCGACAGAACAACATAAAACTGCTACAGGGTAAGTACACTTTTGTTAAAAAAAATTTAAAATCAGCTACCTGTATCTGGATAGTGATATTTTGGTCCTGCCGACAGGGTTTGAGTGTATCTACATCAAATCAAAAGGTATATATAGAGAAGAAATTCTGTATCAGATTAAAGCTAGGTCACTATATATAGCTGTACTAGAAACAGAAAAATTACTAGATTTGATGACCAGTAAACTGTTATCAAATAATGAGATTGTATGTACAGTAAAACCCCTATAACTCGAACAGCAGGGGACCAGGTCAATAGTTCGAGGAATACGAAGTATTCGACTCATCCGAGGTTGGTCACGATCGACAGTCAAAATGTCTGGTCACAAACTATGACAAACAATGCACGGCAAAGACATTTTAATTACCCTATCTTTCAGGATTTTGTATTTCTTTATTAAAGTTTTTTATTGATAGCAATATCAAATTGAAAAAAAAATATATGTATAACATTAATTGAGTGTTTGAAAATGCTTACGAGAAAGCCCTATATCAAAATGTCATTCCTAGCAGAGTAAGCGATCATCATCTAGGTCAATGTTCAATCCATATTGGTCAACAAGGAGTACATTTTCTATTTTTTAATTATCACAAATCATTTAAAACATTTACAAAATACATACTCACAATTAACCAGCCTAATTACGGACATAAGAAATGAATAAATGGTTAAATACTATGTATTTGATAAAGGAATCATCCGTGTATTCGACGAATAGCTGTTCGAGCTATCCGGGGTTTTGTTACAAAGATTATATAGGGACACGGTCGGGAAAGTACGACCAGTTCGACGAATAGGGGGTATTCGAGGAATCCGGGTTCGTGTGAGAGGGGTTTTACTGTATTATCCAAGAAAATCTATAATCATAAAACCCACCAACAAGCCATTATCACACTCCTAGGCCAACACAGAGTTATGTCCCTTTATCATTTTTCCATTCCAGAGTTTGTCTTTACTATAGATATAGAGTGCCTTCTTTTCTGTGTTTCAGTTGATATTGATTGTCCCACTAGTGTGAACCGTGGTCGTATGAGAGACCTGTTGACCCCAGCCCTGAAGGGTCGTACACTGGTGATATCGGCTATCTGGCTGCTCCAGTGTATAGGCTATTGGGGAGTGACATTATTCCTGCCCCAGTACATGGACTCGGTGGGAATGGACCCGTACCTTAACACATTCAGTATTTTCATTGGACAGATCCCCGGCATGTTTCTAGCCATCATCACTATAGAACCACACATGTTGGGACGGATACGCTGTTTACGATTCTTCTCATTCTTTACGTGTTTGTCACTCATCTTATTCGCGTTTATTGATGATGTCGCAGCAAAAACTGTTATAGTGATAGTTTGCTATTTCTTTATGGTTCCGATGTATTCCATTCTTAATACCCTCACACCAGAAATGTTCCCCACCGATATTCGAACCACGGCCCTGGCCTTCATCTCCTTCCTCATAGGCTTACCTAGTCTCTTTACGGCCTTCCTCAGTGCAGGCGTACTGTCCACCGGAGTACTGTGGTTGTACCCTCTGGTGTGGGGCGCGTGCTTCCTCATTCTCACATTTCTCACATTCCTTCTTCATCAGGAAACAGCTGGAAAGAAGTTAGATGATAGGAAAAGTTCTTAATGGAACTATTAAAAATATCACATATTATTTTAAGAATTCAACTATCTGTGTACTTTCAGATACTGACAAAATATAGAATATTTATCAAGCACATTTAATACAATTCCTGAATCATGTAGAGCCTGGACAAAAAGATCTCCTGCTATGACAAATTAGTAAAATTTGATATAGATTACATACACTGCAGTTAACTCAATGCAATCTGTGTAAAAATAGTATGTATGTGAATCAATACTATTCTAAGTGTGATTTTAAGATTTTTGTGGAATGGGACGTATTCCTGTAACCTATCCATCCTTGATATTCCATAGGTCACTATCACTGTTGTTATATCAACTCCTAGAACATATCAAAGCAAAACTGAAGGCAACAGAATAATGGTACACTGTAGTTGACTGTGTTGCTTTGAAGTCGAGCGTCACTCTCTCTGTAGTCTTCAAATGAAGTCTTTGCAGGCCTTTAATTGGTCAGTTGTTTTTCTCCAGAACTGCCTCCAGTTTTACTTTGAGATAGTTCAGGTGTGTATATTATGTCATTGATAGTAACCCATTGAGCATCGAGGATGGTACCACGTGATACCTGATAACGTTTTGTGCGAGACTTGTATCTCCTGTGATGATGAAACATAACTCTTTGTTATCTTGACATTCGAGAATGATTTCATCTTTTAGTGTCATTCCATCACCAATAGTCCCACACAAACAGCGTACCAGATAGCATGTGGTTCATGACTTTGTCTCTTTGATAACTCATTATTATACAAAAAGATCACTCTTATATTAGCTTAGTCCGCTAAACCTGCCTATATTATTAGGCTTTTTTAATTTTTAATTTTTTTTTTATATATATTAGGCAAAAAAAAAAAAAAGTTAAAAAAAGCCTAATAATATAGGCAGGTTTAGCGGACTAATATTAGCTGCCTTAGAAATATTGAGGATAACATTTTTAGCTCACCTGGCCCGAAGGGCCGGTGAGCTTATGTCATGGTGCAGCGTCCGTCGTCCGTCCGTCCGTCCGTCCGTCAGTCAACATTTCCTTTAAATCGCTACTAGTCATAGAGTTCAGCATGGATTGTAACCAAATTTGGCCACAAACATCCTTGGGGGAGGGGGAACAGAACTTGTATAAATTTTGGCTCTGACCCCCCGGGGGCAGGAGGGGCGGGGCCCAATAGGGGTAACAGAGGTAAATCCTTTAAATCGCTACTTGTCATAGAGCTCTGAATGGAATGTAACCAAATTTGGCCACAAACATCCTTTGGGGAAGGGGAACATTACTTGTATAAATTTTGGCTCTGGTCCCCCCGGGGGCAGGAGGGGCGGGGCCCAATAGGGGAAATAGAGGTAAATCCTTTGAATCGCTACTAGTCATAGAGTTCTGAATGGAATGTAACTAAATTTGGCCACAAACATCCTTGGGGGAAGGGGAACAGAACTTGTATAAATTTTGGCTCTGGTCCCCTGGGGGCAGGAGGGGCGGGGCCCAATAGGGGAAATAGAGGTAAATCCTTTAAATCGCTACTAGTCATAGAGTTCTGAATGGAATGTAACTAAATTTGGCCACAAACATCCTTGGGGGAAGGGGAACAGAACTTGTATAAATTTTGGCTCTGATCCCCCAGGGTCAGGAGGGGCGGGGCCCAATAGGGGAAATAGAGGTAAATCCTTTAAATCGCTACTTGTCGTAGAGTTCTGAATGGAATGTAACTAAATTTGGCCACAAACATCCTTGGGGGAAGGGGAACAGAACTTGTATAAATTTTGGCTCTAACCCCCCGGGGGCAGGAGGGGCAGGGCCCAATAGGAGTAATAAAGGTAAATCCTTTAAATCGCTACTTGTCGTAGAGTTCTGAATGGAATGTAACCAAATTTGGCCACAAACATCCTTGGGGAAGGGAAACAGAACTTGTATAAATTTTGGCTCTAACCCCCCGGGGGCAGGAGGGGCGGGGCCCAATAGGGGTAATAAAGGTAAATCCTTTAAATCGCTTCTCGTCATAGAGCTCTGAATGGAATGTAACCAAATTTGGCCACAAACATCCTTTGGGGAAGGGGAACAGAACTTGTTTAAATTTTGGCTCTGGTCCCCCGGGGGAAGGAGGGGCGGGGCCCAATATGGGAAATAGAGGTAAATCCTTTAAATCGCTACTAGTCATAGAGTTCTACATGAATTGTAACCAAATTCGGCCACAAACATCCTTTGGGGAAGGGGAACAGAACTTGTATAAATTTTGGCTCTGGTCCCCCAGGGGCAGGAGGGGCAGGGCCCAATAGGGGTAATAGAGGTAAATTCTTTCAATCGCTACTACTAATAGAGTTCTGAATGGAATGTAACCAAATTTGGCCACAAGCATCCTTGGGGGAAGGGGAACAGAACTTGTATAAATTTTGGCTCTGACCCCCACGGGGGCAGGAGGGGCGGGGGCCCAATAGGGGAAATAGAGGTAAATCCTTTAAATCGCTATTAGTCATAGAGTTCTGCATGGATTGTAACCAAATTTGGTCACAAACATCCTTGGGGGAAGGGGAACAGAACTTGTATAAATTTTGACTCTGGCCCCCCAAGGGCAGGACGGATGGAGCCCAATAGGGGAAATAGAGGTAAATCCTATAAATCACTTCTTGTCCTAGAGTTTTTGCTTGGATTTTGACCAAATTTGGCCATAAACATCCTTGGGGGAAGGGGAACAGAACTTGTATAAATTTTGGCTCTGACCCCCTGGGGGCGGGAGGGGTGGGGCCCAATAGATGATTTAGAGGTTAATATTAAAATTCCTTCAGAAAAGAAACAATGAACCTGTATTCAGAACATTACTTGGCATTACAAACCAGGTGAGCGATACAGGCCCTCTGGGCCTCTTGTTTGTTTTCATTTGACATTTCATTGAGAAAGGATGTTTACCATTTTTTCACAAGATCAATTCATATGACTGGTCAAAAGATGAATCTAAAGTATGAATCTTTGTTACCATGGTGACTGTTCAAAAGACCTAAAGTATGAATCTCTGTTACCATGGTGACTGGTCAAAAGACCTTTAGTATGAATCTCTATTACTATGACTGGTCGAAAGATCTAAAGTATTAGAATCTCTGTGACCATGGTGACTGGTCAAAAGATCTAAAGTATGAAGTTGTTCAAATTTTCGAGGCGATCTGCCCCTTTATACAAGGACAAACAAAAACGAACACGATTACATAATAGGATACGAACAGCGTGACAAAGCAGACAGATATTTAACTATGTAGCACAATGGAGCAATTAACCCTTCGGCAAGTGGAGCCGAAGGCCGGATCTACAAAATTATCCATTGTTCGGCAGAACGCTAAAATATGAGCGATGACTGGAAAGCGTGCCACGACTGAAACGTCAAATGTGTGGCGATAGATTTATAGTGCTTATTGGTTATACATGCGAAAATTTAGTCACCTATTTCCTCGTGTTTTTGCAAAGATAGCAAAGTCCCAAAAATTATTAAAAGATTTGCAGGGCAGCATATGTTTAAAGGAAAAACTGAAACGCGTTTGTTTACAGAACAGAACAGGAAAATGCTTCGAAGTAGGGATCATTAATTGAAGAGCAAGTGATCAAAATATGTCAGTTTGTATAAATTTAACGTTCATTTCAATGCCCTTGGGATAGTGGGTCTGTAGATAGGTTGTAATCCAGAATCTCTCTCTACGATCGACGCTGCAGGTTTGTGTCCAGTGGGAACAGTGCTCAAAAATTGCAATCACCTGCATGTCTTTCCAACTATGGATGGGCAAGTTGAAATGTCTGTTAACCGGATATTTGAGTCAAGTTTGTTCTGTTTGATAGACCAAAACAGCGGTGAATGCTGCTGATTCTGACGTTGAGTGGACCACCGGTTTTACCCAAAATATTGCTTGTGCATTTCAACACGAGAGGATATAATAAGAATATACTAATGACCTTAAACTTAGAGTTTAGGTAATGAATAGCAAAAACACCTTCGATCGATCGTATACACAGAGGATTGCGTGGGTGCATGGGCCTAACTTTTGGTGTTGCGGCTTATGTAACGGTGCGTCTTATGTGTGTACAAAACCTGAAAAAATCGTAAAAAAGGCCTCTGCGGCTTGTACACAGGTGCGACTTATTGTCCGGAAAATACGGTAAAAAAATTTGAAAAACAATGAAAAGGTACTTAATTAATAAGACAACATTATTGCAAACACATACAGTTTTGATAGTTTTGGTCTTATGCCTGGGCAATTGAATTGAGGCCTCAAAACGATTATTGGGTTGAATACGGTAATACTGAAAGTGAAAGGTGAAATCACAAACTAAGATTATTGAACAGATGATGATTTCAATGCATTTATTACATTAACTGTACATGTTAACATTTTGTGATATCGTTTTCGCAATACACATTCATTCATGTTGTGCATGGGTGAAATCTTCGTGTTTAGCGATATTGATATTGAATGTACATGCACAATAGTTTTGATGAGTGTTTAAACTTTTAGTATATCTTAATGTATACCCTTAGTTACCTTTTCAACACAAAGCTCAATCCCAATTTTACCGTCTATGGACACTCCATGGTTACCTAAACTAAATGATGTTTCAATTCGAAAGTCCAAATCAGTCGCATTACCATCTTGATGGTTTGTACCTGTCAAATGGCCCACATGGAATTTGAACTTGCAACTCGGAGGTGGAGGAATTGTGGTGAACACATCGTGACATCCTAAAACCACTCGGCCACTGCGGCCCCTATGTTCAGATGACATGAAGACTATGGAAAATACCAGTCGACACAGAGTTCAACCAGTTTTCTATAGCATCCAGAAAAATAGGAGAAATTACAGACAGAATGGACAACGAAGGACAAAAGGCAATGGCAATATATATATATATATAATATAGGTGTCAAAGAAGTAATATCAACAGGATTTTCCAGATGACACGGGATCCAATCAAACGTAAGTCTGTTGGATACGAATTACTTCAAATGGTAAATATGGGACAAGGAAGTAATTCCAACCGTGTGGACAAAACAAAATTGTCAAATTTTCGAGGCGATCTGCCCCTTTATCAAGACAAACAAAACGAACACGATTACATAATAGGATACGAACAGCGTGACAAAGCAGACAGATATTTAACTATGTAGCACAATGGAGCGCAATTAACCCTTCGGCAAGTGGCAGCCGAAGGCCGGATCTACACAAATTTATCCATGCTGTTCGGCAGAACGCTAAACTATGAGCGATGACTGGAAAGCGTGCCACGTGTGATGTCAAATGTGTGGCGAAATAGATTTATAGTGCTTATTGGTATAGGATGCAAATTTAGTCGCCTATTTCCTCGGTGTGTTTGCAAAGAAGCAAAGTCCCAAATTTAGTCGCCTTTTGCTGGGCAGCATATGTAAAGGATCAAAAACGCGTAGAACAGAACGGGAAAATGCTGGAAGTAGGGATAATTAATTGAAGAGCAAGTGATCAATTGATGTCAGTTTGTATATTTAACGTTCATTAATGCCCTTGGGATAGTGGGTCTGTAGATAGGTAATCCAGAATCTCTCTCTCGATCGACGCTTGGTTTGTGTCCAGTGGGAACAGTGCTCAATTGCAATCACCTGCATGTCTTTCCAACTATGGATGGGCAAGTTGAAATGTCTGTTAACCGGATAGTCAGGTTTGTTCTGTTTGATAGACCAGCGGTGATTGCTGATTCTGACGTTGAGTGGACCACCGGTTTCCCCAACATATTGCATTGTGCATTTCCAACACGAGAGGATATAATATAATATACTAATGACCTTAAACTTAGAGTGGTAATGAATAGCAAAAACACCTCTTTCCTAAAAAACATCTAAAATCCATTTTATTTGTAAACAAACTAGAAAATAAAGCAAATATTGCTTACCAAAATAAAGTGATTAATCTTAAGTAAACAATTAATGCTCATCAATGATGTACACAAAAAATAATCATCTTAACTAAATTGATCCATTACAAAAGTTTTTGAAAATAAAATTAAAGAAAATTGAAAAATTTTGTGTGCAATACATTATGCAACATCATTTACTGAACGAATAATGGAAAACTAATTATTTAAAGTTGATTTACGTCAAGTTTCCATTCAAGTTCATTATACATCAATCATTTTCAATGTAAGATCTATGCTTTGGAATATCATAATAAGAAACGACATAATTACAGTCATTTAACATTTAACATAAACATAATATCATGGAAACTTTATTTTCTCAGTAATCAAACATGGGTAGTACATTTCACAGCAAAGTGACCCTGTGTAAACTTTACTTTCTATAATTGCAGTCATGTAACATTCACTAAAACATAGAAACTTTGCTTTCTATAATTGCAGTCATGTAACATTCACTAAAACATAGAAACTTTGCTTTCTATAATTGCAGTCATGTAACATTCACTAAAACATAGAAACTTTACTTTCTATAATTACAGTCATGTAACATTCACTAAAACATAGAAACTAATGAACATTCACTAAACTAGAAACTTTACTTTCTATAATTACAGTCATGTAACATTCACTAAAACATAGAAACTTTACTTTCTAATTACAGTCATGTATCATTCACTAAAACATAGAAACTTTACTTTCTATAATTACAGTCATGTACATGTCACTCACTAAAACACTAAATTACATAAATTCATCAACATAGAAACTTTACTTTCTATAATTACAGTCATATAACATTCACTAAAACATGGAAACTTTACTTTCTATAATTGCAGTCATGTAACATTCACACTAAAACATAGAAACTTTACTTTCTATAATTACAGTCATGTAACATTCACTAAAACATAGAAACTTTACTTTCTAATTACAGTCATGTAACATTCACTAAAACATAGAAACTTTACTTTCTATAATTACAGTCATGTAACATTCACTAAAACATAGAAACTTTACTTTCTATAATTACAGTCATGTAACATTCACTAAAACATAGAAACTTTACTTTCTATAATTACAGTCATGTAACATTCACTAAAACATAGAAACTTTACTTTCTATAATTACAGTCATATAACATTCACTAAAACATGGAAACTTTACTTTCTGTAGAGGAGAAACACTGAAAACTTTAGATTAGTCAAGATAATGGACAATGCGAGGCCCGAAGGGCCGAGCATTGTTCATTATCTTGACTAATCTACAGTTTGAGGTGACTCTCTTACTTAAAACATGGCACTCTGATGTACAGTGCTAACTATGGCTATTGTGTAAATAATCTACAGCTACGGGTAAGGCATTCAACCACCTTTGACACTGAACATGTCAGCACAGTAACTGTTATAATATGTCTACTCTGGTCAGAGTGCATCACATGATTTTTTCATGAAATTCCATACCAATGTTATTCCCTGAGAATTTTTTGTGAGTTTGAGTTCTCTTCATTCTGAGTGGAGCAGTACAAGAGGCAACATGGCAGACAGTGCAGATCAGATCTTTACGGAGTCAAACTATCTAAAGTATTTATCAAATTTCCAATAAAAGAGTTTATTTTGTGATATATTAATTCAACTGCTCTTTATGTCAGAGGCAGACCAATTACTTGGATATAACTTGCCGGAAATTCACAAGATATGGAGGATTAGCATGGAAACGTATTAATTTTGAATATACCGCTCTACGTTATGAAATGAAGAATATGATTGGTCCTAAAACAAAATATCAAGATTTAGTGGATTCTAAAGGAAACTACATTGAAATTCAGTGAAAACGGCAAAGTGATGAAAAGAAAGCTTAAAATTTCAAATTTGTTTCATTAGGCTTTGTGTGATTCTTGGATAAGGAATTATACCAAAGTTATTTAATTCGGAAAACGTGGACTTAAGTGTATTTATTCAAGAAATGAGGCAATTAACAGTGAAATTATTGGGAAATACACCGAAAGCATTCATTCAATTTTCAAAGAAAGAAAGTTCACATTTCTTTAAAATCAAAACATCATTGGTGGAATACCTGTGCTGTCGAAATACTAAAGGGTCTTGTTTTCAACACAAGGAGTAATTTTATGCGTTGTGGTTGATGTGATTAGATTTATGCTGATGTCCACGAACCAAGATATAAAACAGAAAATATTAAATAATATGTATTATTGAAGTTTTCTATTACATTTATGTTGAATTTGATTACATTTACTTGTTATTTATCTGTCCAATTTTACTATGCTGCATGTCGTGTCACTCTCTACCTTTCATTGTACATTAGTTTACCTGGAACTGTAGATTAGTTGAAACTAATCTACAGCTACAGGTAAACTAATGTACAGTGAAAGGTCTACTAATCTACAGACAGAACAAGTACTTGACCAATAGTCTAATATTCACTAAAACATGGAAACTTTATTACTTTCTATAATTACAGTCATGTAACATTAACTAAAACATGAAAACTGTACTTTCTATAATTATAGTCATGCAATATTCACTAAAACATGGAAACTTCATTTTCTCAATGATCAAACATGGGTCGTATATTTGACAGCTAATGTGACCCTGTTATTATCCCCGCCAAACGAAGTTGGCGGGGGATATACAAATGGGTTCCGTCCGTCCGTCTGTCCGTCCGTACGAATGGTTTCGGGAGCATAACTCTAAAACCATAGAGATATTTCCATGAAACTTCATACACACATTGGTCTTATGGTCTAGTAGTGCCTTTTGCTATTTTTAGGTTTTCATTTTTTGCATTTTTTCCGTAACCATTGAATTATTGCTGAAAATATCATATTTTTGTACCAGGTTCTTTCCCGAGCATAACTCTAAAATCAGAAGAGATATTTCCACGAAACTTCATAGACACATTGGTCTTATGGTCTAGTAGTGCCTTTTGCTATTTTAAGGTTTTCACTTTTTGTACTTTTTTCTGTAACCATGGAAACATTGCTGAAAATGGCAGATTTTTGTGTAAGAATCGTTTCCGGAGCACAACTCTAAAACCAGCAGAGATATTTCCATGAAACTTCATAGACACATTGTTCTTATGGTCTAGTAGTGCCTTTTGCTATTTTTAGGTTTTCATTTTTTGCACTTTTTCCATAACCATGGAAACATTGCTGAAAATATCATATTTTTGTACCAGGTTCGTTTCCGGAGCATAACTCTAAAACCAGCAGAGATATTTCCACGAAACTTCCTTTTTCCTGTTTTTTTTCATACACATAAGTCTCCACAATCAAACTTACTTCACCTTTGATATCTCCATTGGCGGGGGATCTGAATGTCCATGTTTACTATGTAAAGTGATTAAATGCTGGTTGGCTAGACAGCTAAATTTGAGACAGTGATCCTGAAACTGATACAGTTTATTTGCTTTTACCCTAGCACCATAAAGGGCAAGAATGCCAGTACAATTATCTAATTCCAATGAAAGTACAAGTGTACTTATACATCGTCTAGTCAAGTTTATGGTTATGTTAGGTGTGAGAAGGGAGAAGGTAAATCTTATGACAAATATTGGATAAATAGTGGATTAACAAATACATATTAAGCAATCTAACAATAAATTTAATAATACAAAGATTTATACAGGCAAACATTAAGGCATACTTTTTGAGATCTCTTGTTGTGATAAACTATTACACTTTTACATTTCAGTTGTAAAATAAAATACTTTTGAGTTAGTGTTGACAACATGTAGAGAATCAACAATAGATAGATAGTTATTTCGTCAATAGTTTAAGGATAAAATAATCTAAATGCATTACCAGTATCTGATGTTTATGAACAACATTATATATATTATGTAAATATGAAATTTTGAAATGAAATCTTATTAATTCTGCATGAAATTTGTGAAATAAACTTTGTACAGATCAGCACAATTGAAAGTTGAGATTCAATTGTAAACAAAACTTTATACATGTAATGCATAAGTGGAAATATTACCTCATCAGATTTGAAAATAATAAATAATCAATAATTTTAAAATGATGAATAAGCATCTCTACAGCTTGTGAAAATAAGAAATTTGAAAAAAAAAAATAAATAAAATAAAAATTGGAAAATGGAAAATTCTTTCCAATTAAAGATTTTGCCATTTCTAAGTAAAAGAAAAAAATCCCAGCACTTCTACAAGTAGGCATTCTATCATATTAACCAAGGAACAAACTCATTGTTTTATTGCATCTGCATACCAAAAAATGCATTTGAAAAAGAACCTGTTGAAATACAATTCTAAAACCTATAGCCATTGTGTTGTGTTGTCACAGTAACACAGTTTGTTGGTGTAACAATATAAGAATGTGTTTAAAACACTCATAACAAACAACTAAAGATATCAAATCACACACAATGTGATATACCAAGAGAAACAATTCATTAAAAAAATATACAAGTCTTGTAAAAGCATGAATAACAGTAGAATGGGGGATCTTACATATCGAACATCATCTTTTTCCAGATAACAGGTTATATTTTCCTTAAATATAAGCAAAACATCAGTTTCTAGGACCAACTAATTCTCGTTATCTTCTTTGATGGCGATACAATATGTCAGACCAGGACAAACTGTTTTATAATATAACAATGATTACATCCACAAATACGCTTGAGTATGCACACAGATTCACACATAACACATGTGTCACTCAGTATTTATATCTTGTATACTATGTACTATAACACACCCCTAAAAAGTTTTGATCATTTGCAATAAAAAAACAATTTGTCAATTTTATCTACACTAACATAGCTCTTTATCTCTCTCTCTCGAATGGACAAATATACCATACAAATATGATGTACAAAAACGGTGGTAACAAATGCGCTTTTTCTTTCATTTCATCTAAGATAACTAATTTGAACACAAAGGATAATAGCTGTACACTTAGGTAAAACATGGAAATTTATAGCCCAATTAAACTCCATAAGCTGCACTTCATGTGATATACATACATAAACAGAATGACCTGAAAACATCTTCTATCTCATCAAGGCTGAAACAGTTCACTGAGAAAGTATAGGGGCGTTTCTTAAACAATATCATGGTTGAATGGCTAGATTATCATAACAAGAGGCCCAAGAGGCCTTGACGGTCACCTGAGAGCTGATACAGAGAGAGCAATGCAAAGATAGTGTATTATGTTACCAAACCTTATGGTTAAAATTCCAATTTGCTTTGCCAATGTTGAACAACAAAACAAAACTAGAAGTCGACAGTCAGTGTCAGTGATTTTATAAATTTCACTTTTTAATCTATGAAGATTATTTGGTTCCATCAAACCTGTGAATTCAGAAGATTTTTGAAATTTTAGCCATTTTGATCCATTTTGGCCCCGCCCCTCTAGTCCCTGGGGGTAAGCCAGGACCAATATGGACATTTTAACAGGCAAATAATTCTAACCCAGTTTGGCTCATTTCCTATTAAAACTAAGCAAATAATGTTCATAAATGTGTTTTTCCTATATAAACTATAGTAAATTTGACTCCCTCTCAAGGGAAATATCTGAGATCCTAGGGCCTTAAAATTCACAAATTTTGTAAAAGGCCTTAAGACCTTTCAATCTATGAAGAGTATTTGGTTCCATCGAATCTGTGAATTCAGATGAAAGATTTTTGATAAGTTAGCAAATTTGACCCCTTTTGGCCCTGCCCCTCTGACCCCTGGGGGTCGGCCAGGACCAATATGGATATGATGTTAAAATGCTTTCTCAGGCTGATAATTCTAACCCAGTTTGACTAATTTCCTATGAAAACTAAGCAAATAATGTTCCTAAATGTGTTTTTCCTGTATAAACTATAGTAAATTTGACCCCCTCCCCAGGAGAAAATCTGAGATCCCAAGGCTGTGAAATTCACAATTTTTGTAAAGGGCCTTAAGACCTTCCAATCTATGAAGAGTTCAGAAGAAGATTTTTGAAGTTTCAGCCTATTTGACTCCTTTTGGCCCCGCCCCTAAGGCCCCTGGGGGTCGGCCAGGACCAATATGGACATGACGATAAAATGTTATCTCAGGCTAAAATTCTAACCAAGTTTGACTAATTTCCTATGAAAAATAAGCAAATAATGTTCATAAATGTGTTTTTCCTATATAAACTATAGTAAACTTAACCCCCTCCCCAGGGGGAAACATGAGACCCCAGGGTAATATAATTCACAATATTCGTAAAGGACCTTAAGACCTTTCCATCTATGAAGAGTATTTGATTCTACCAGTTCAAAAATTTCAGAAGATTTTTGAAGTTTTAGTCCATTTGACCCCATTTTGGCCCCGCACCTAAGGACCCTGAGGATCAGTCATGGAAAATTTGTTAATAGGATTCAATGGCCATCTCATAGGGATAATTCTGACAACACTTGACTAATTTCACATTATAAATGACCAAATAATGCTCCAAAATTTGTTTTCACAAAATAAACTATAGTAAACTTAACCCCTTCCCCAGGGGGAAACCTGAGACCCCAGGGTCATATAATTCACAATTTTTGTTGATCGCCTTGAGTCCTTTCTATCTATTTTACCCCTTTTGGCCCCTCCCACAGCCCCCTGGGGATTGGGGGTCATATAATTCACAATTTTGATTGGACTTATGCCTTAGAAGGTTGGTGCAAAATTTCATTGAAATTGCTTCAGCGGTTTAAGAGAAGATGTCGAAAATGTAAATAGTTTACGAACACACGACACACGACGACGGACAAAAGACGATTAGAATAGGTAACTTGAGACTTCGTCTCAGGTGACCTAAAAACAAACATAGTCTTGAGGATAATGCACTTGTGATGAATGTGATAACAAGCATCAGTAGTAATCAGAAACATAAGGTCTCATTTCCATCACGCCCTCCCACGACGGCCGACAGTAGCATTTTACTTTACTGGACACAGGACCCTTCTCAATATCACTGAAAACAAAAACAATAGAATTATCAGCCATCATATACAGATATTTCCTACAGAAACATAAATTACAGCTATCATATACAGATATTTCCTATAGAAACTGAATTACCAGCTATCATATACAGATATTTCCTACCGGTATATATAAAATAAATTATCAGCTATCATATACAGATATTTCCTATAGAAACTGAATTACCAGCTTTCATATACAGATATTTCCTACAGAAACATAAATTACAGCTATCATATACAGATATTTCCTATAGAAACTGAATTACCAGCTATCATATACAGATATTTCCTACAGAAACACAAATAACAGCTATCATATACAGATATTTCCTATAGAAACTGAATTACTTATAGCTATCATATACAGATTATTTCTAAAGAAACTGAATGACCAGCTATCATATACAGATATTTCCAATAGAAACTGAATTATCAGCTATCATATACAGATATTTCCTATAGAAACTGAATTACTAGCTATCATATACAGATATTTCCTATAGAAACTGAATTACCAGCTATCATATACTTGGTTTGTTTATTTTTACGTCCTATTAACAGCCAGGGTCTTGTAAGGACGTGCCAGGTTTGTTGGTGGAGGAAAGCCGGAGTACCCGGAGAAAAACCACCGGCCAACGGTCAGTACCTGGCAACTGCCCCATATGGGATTCGAACCCGCTTCCCAGAGGTGGAGGGCTTGTGGTAATATGTGGGGACATCTTAACCACTCGGCCACCGCGGCCCCTCTATCATATACAGATATTTCCTATCGAAACTAAATTACTAGCTATCATATACAGATATTTCCTATAGAAACTAAATTATCAGCTATCATATACAGATATTTCCTATAGAAACTGAATTACCAGCTTTCATATACAGATATTTCCTACAGAAACATAAATTACAGCTATCATATACAGATATTTCCTATAGAAACTGAATTACCAGCTATCATATACAGATATTTCCTACAGAAACACAAAAAACAGCCATCATATACAGATATTTCCTATAGAAACTGAATTACTTATAGCTATCATATACAGATTATTTCTAAAGAAACTGAATGACCAGCTATCAAATACAGATATTTCCTATATAGAAACTAAATTACCAGCTATTATCTACAGATATTTCCTATAGAAACTGAATTACTAGCTATCATATACAGATATTTCCTATAGAAACTGAATTACCAGCTATCATATACAGATATTTCCTATAGAAACTGAATTACTAGCTATCATATACAGATTATTTCTAAAGAAACTGAATGACCAGCTATCAAATACAGATATTTCCTATATAGAAACTAAATTACCAGCTATTATCTACAGATATTTCCTGTAGAAACTGAATTACCAGCTTTCATATACAGATATGTCCTATAGAAACTTAAATACCAGCTATCATATACAGATATTTCCTATAGAAACTGAATTACCAGCTATCATATACAGATATTTCCTATAGAAACTGAATTACCAGCTATCATATACAGATATTTCCTATAGAAACTAAATTACCAGCTATCATATACAGATATTTCCTATAGAAACTGAATTACCAGCTATCATATACAGATATTTCCTATAGAAACTGAATTACCAGCTATCATATACAGATATTTCCTATAGAAACTGAATTACCAGCTATCATATACAGATATTTCCTATAGAAACTGAATTACCAGCTATCATATACAGATATTTCCAGTACAGTATATACAACTAAATAATACCAGCTATCATATACAGATATTTCCTATAGAAACTGAATTACCAGCTATCATCTACAGATATTTCCTATAGAAACTGAATTACCAGCTATCATCTACAGATATTTCCTACCAGTATATATAAACTAAATTACCAGCTATCATATACAGATATTTCCTATAGAAACTAAATTACCAGCTATCATATACAGATATTTCCTATAGAAACTGAATTACCAGCTATCATCTACAGATATTTCCTACCAGTATATATAATCTAAATTACCAGCTATCATATACAGATATTTCCTATAGAAACTAAATTACCAGCTATCATATACAGATATTTCCTATAGAAACTGAATTACCAGCTATCATCTACAAATATTTCCTATAGAAACTGAATTACCAGCTATCATCTACAGAAACTATTTACCTACCAGTATTTATATAAACTAAATTACCAGCTATCATTACAGATATTTCCTACAGAATAAACTAAATTACCTAGCTATCATAACAATATTTCCTATAGAAACTGAATTACCAGCTATCATCTACAGATATTTCCCATATAGAAACTGAATTACCAGCTATCATATACAGATATTTCCTATAGAAACTAAATTACCAGCTATATATACAATATTTCTAAGAAACTAAATTACCAGCTATCATATACAGATATTTCCTATAGAAACTAAATTACCAGCTATCATAACAGATATTTCCTACCAGAAACTAAATTCATATCAATACAAATATTTCCTATAGAAACTGAATTACCAGCTATCATCTACAGATATTTCCTACAGATAATAAATACCAGCTATCATATACAGATATTTCCTATAGAAACTAAATTACCAGCTATCATATACAAATATTTCCTATAGAAACTGAATTACCAGCTATCATCTACAGATATTTCCTACCAGTATATATAAACTAAATTACCAGCTATCATATACAGATATTTCCTATAGAAACTAAATTACCAGCTATCATATACAGATATTTCCTACAGAAACATAAATACCAGCTATCATAAACAGATATTTCCTACAGAAACTAAATACCAGCTATCATATACAGATATTTCCTATAGAAACTGAATTACCAGCTATCATATACAGATATTTCCTATAGAAACTGAATTACCAGCTATCATATACAGATATTTCCTACAGAAAATGAACTAAATACCAGCTATCATATACAGATATTTCCTACAGAAACATAAATTACCAGCTATCATATACAGATATTTCCTATAGAAACTGAATTACCAGCTATCATCTACAGATATTTCCTACCAGTATATATAATCTAAATTACCAGCTATCATATACAGATATTTCCTATAGAAACTAAATTACCAGCTATCATCTACAGATATTTCCTACCAGTATATATAAACTAAATTACCAGCTATCATATACAGATATTTCCTATAGAAACTGAATTACCAGCTATCATATACAGATATTTCCTACAGAAACTGAATTACCAGCTATCATATACAGATATTTCCTATAGAAACTGAATTACCAGCTATCATATACAGATATTTCCTACAGAAACTGAATTACCAGCTATCATATACAGATATTTCCTATAGAAACTGAATTACCAGCTATCATATACAGATATTTCCTATAGAAACTGAATTACCAGCTATCATATACAGATATTTCCTATAGAAACTGAATTTCCTATAGTTACCAGCTATCATCTACAGATATTTCCTACCAGAATACTATTAATTACCAGCTATCATATACAGATATTTCCTACAGAAACTAAATTACCAGCTATCATATACAGATATTTCCTATAGAAACTGAATTACCAGCTATACAGATATTTCCTACAGATAAACTGAATACCAGCTATCATATACAGATATTTCCTAAGAAATAATTACCAGCTATCATATACAGATATTTCCTATAGAAACTGAATTACCAGCTATCATATACAGATATTTCCTACAGAAACTAATTACCAGCTATCATATATACAGATATTTCCTATAGAAACTGAATTACCAGCTATCATATACAGATATTTCCTATAGAAACTGAATTACCAGCTATCATATACAGATATTTCCTATAGAAACTGAATTACCAGCTATCATATACAGATATTTCCTATAGAAAACAGAATTACCAGCTATCATATATACAGATATTTCCTATAGAAACTAATTACCAGCTATCATATACAGATATTTCCTATAGAAACTGAATTACCAGCTATCATATACAGATATTTCCTATAGAAACTGAATTACCAGCTATCATATACAGATATTTCCTATAGAAACTGAATTACCAGCTATCATATACAGATATTTCCTATAGAAACTGAATTACCAGCTATCATATACAGATATTTCCTACAGAAAATTAAATACCAGCTATCATATACAGATATTTCCTATAGAAACTGAATTACCAGCTATCATATACAGATATTTCCTACAGAAACACAAATACCAGCTATCATATACAGATATTTCCTACAGAAACTGAAATACCAGCTATCATATACAGATATTTCCTACAGAAACATAAATACCAGCTATCATATATACAGATATTTCTACAGAAACACAAATACCAGCTATCATATATACAGATATTTCCTACAGAAACTAGAATACCAGCTATCATATATACAGATATTTCCTACAGAAACAAATTACCAGCTATCATATACAGATATTTCCTACAGAAACAGAATTACCAGCTATCATATACAGATATTTTCCTATAGAAATAATTACAGCATCATATACAGATATTTCCTAAAAACGAATTACCAGCTATCATATACAGATATTTCCTATAGAAAATGAAATACCAGCTATCATATACAGATATTTCCTATAGAAACTGAATTACCAGCTATCATATACAGATATTTCCTACAGAAACTTAAATACCAGCTATCATATATACAGATATTTCCTACAGAAACAGAATTACCAGCTATCATATATACAGATATTTCCTACAGAAACTTAAATACCAGCTATCATATACAGATATTTCCTATAGAAACAGAATTACCAGCTATCATATACAGATATTTCCTATAGAAACAGAATTACCAGCTATCATATACAGATATTTCCTATAGAAACTGAATTACCAGCTATCATATACAGATATTTCCTATAGAAACTGAATTACCAGCTATCATATACTGATATTTCCTACAGAAAATTAAATACTAGCTATCATATACAGATATTTCCTATAGAAAACTGAATTACCAGCTATCATATATACAGATATTTCCTACAGAAATAACAAATTACCAGCTACCAGCTATCATATACAAGTTATTTAATATATATTGAAAACACCGATACCGTAGACATCACAGGGCAAATAGTTTTTACAAATGACTGAAAACATGTGGAAAGATAACTCACTATAATAATTAAATGAGTCAACTGTGTGTTGTGTTAGTGTACATGTATATATATATAAATAAGGTATGGAGAAGTCAAAGTTACATACTGTGTTTGTGTATTGAGAGGGTATATGGAGAATTTAACAGTCAAAGTTACATACTGTGTGTAGTAGTGACAGGGTATGAGAAAGAATGTCAAAGTTACATACTGTGTTGTGTCGTGACAGGGTTATGGATGAAGTCAAAGTTACATACAGTTGTTGTGTATATTAAGAGGGTATATGGAGAAGTCAGTCAAAGTTACATACAAGTGTTGTGTTGTGAGAGGGTATTTATGGGAGAAGTCGATTCAGTCTAACGAATACTGTGTAGTTGTTTGACAAAATTAACATACTGTGTTGTGGATATTGACAGGGTATGGAGAAGTCAAAGTTACATACTGTGTTGTGTAGTGAATGAGTGGTACATGGTTGTGTAGTGAGAGGAGAAGTCAATGAGAAGTCAAAGTTACATACTGTGTTGTGTAGTGGAGTGGGTATGGAGAAGTCAGTCAAAGTTACATACTGTGTTGTGTAGTGAGAGGGGTATGGAGAAGTCGACGTTAGTCAAAATTACATGTGAAAGAGGGTATGGAGAAGTCAGTCAAAGTTACATACTGTGTTGTGTAGTGAGAGGGTATGGAGAAGTCACGTCAAAAGTTACATACTGTGTTGTGTAGTGAGAGGGTATGGAGAAGTCAAATTTACATACTGTGTTGTGTAGTGAGAGGGTATGGAGAAGTCAAAAGTTACATACTGTGTTGTGTAGTGAGAGGGTATGGAGAAGTCAGTCAAAGTTACATACTGTGTTGTGTAGTGAGAGGGTATGGAGAGTCAGTCAAAGTTACATACTGTGTTGTGTGTAGTGAGAGGGTATGGAGAAGTCAAAGTTACATACTGTGTTGTGTAGTGACAGGGTATGGAGAAGTCAAAGTTACATACTGTGTTGTGTAGTGAGAGGGTATGGAGAAGTCAAAGTTACATACTGTGTTGTGTAGTGAGTGGGTATGGAGAAGTCAAAGTCAGTTACATACTGTGTTGTGTAGTGAGAGGGTATGGGTAAAGGAGTGAAGATGGAGTCAAAGTTACATACTGTGTTGTGTAGTGAGAGGGTATGAGAGAAGTCAAAGTTACATACTGTGTTGTGTAGTGAGAGGGTATGGAGAAGTCAAAAAGTTACATACTGTGTTGTGTAGTGAGTGGGTATGGAGAAGTCAAAAGTTACATACTGTGTTGTGTAGTGAGGGGTATGAGAGAAGTCAAAAGTTACATACTGTGTTGTGTATGTGAGAGGGTATGGAGAAGTCAAAGTTACATACTGTGTTGTGTAGTGAGAGGGTATGGAGAAGTCAAAGTTACATACTGTGTTGTGTAGTGAGTGGGTATGGAGAAGTCAAAGTTACATCTGTCAAGAGGGTATTACATACTGTGTTGTGTAGTGACAGGGTATGGAGAAGTCAAAGTTACATACTGTGTTGTGTAGTGAGAGGGTATGGAGAAGTCAGTCAAAGTTACATACTGTGTTGTGTATTGAGAGGGTATGGAGACGTCAAATTTACATACTGTGTTGTGTAGTGAGAGGGTATGGAGAAGTCAAATTTACATACTGTGTTGTGTAGTGAGAGGGTATGGAGAAGTCAAAGTTACATACTGTGTTGTGTAGTGAGAGGGTATGGAGAAGTCAGTCAAAGTTACATACTGTGTTGTGTAGTGAGAGGGTATGGAGAAGTCAAAGTTACATACTGTGTTGTGTAGTGAGTGGGTATGGAGAAGTCAAAGTTACATACTGTGTTGTGTAGTGAGAGGGTATGGAGAAGTCAAAGTTACATACTGTGTTGTGTAGTGAGAGGGTATGGAGAAGTCAAAGTTACATACTGTGTTGTGTAGTGAGTGGGTATGGAGAAGTCAAAGTTACATACTGTGTTGTGTAGTGAGAGGGTATGGAGAAGTCAAAGTTACATACTGTGTTGTGTAGTGAGAGGGTATGGAGAAGTCAAAGTTACATACTGTGTTGTGTAGTGAGAGGGTATGGAGAAGTCAAAGTTACATACTGTGTTGTGTAGTGAGAGGGTATGGAGAAGTCAAAGTTACATACTGTGTTGTGTAGTGAGAGGGTATGGAGAAGTCAAAGTTACATACTGTGTTGTGTAGTGAGAGGGTATGGAGAAGTCAAAGTTACATACTGTGTTGTGTAGTGACAGGGTATGGAGAAGTCAAAGTTACATACTGTGTTGTGTAGTGAGAGGGTATGGAGAAGTCAAAGTTACATACTGTGTTGTGTAGTGAGAGGGTATGGAGAAGTCAAAGTTACATACTGTGTTGTGTAGTGAGAGGGTATGGAGAAGTCAAAGTTACATACTGTGTTGTGTAGTGAGAGGGTATGGAGAAGTCAGTCAAAGTTACATACTGTGTTGTGTAGTGAGAGGGTATGGAGAAGTCAAAGTTACATACTGTGTTGTGTAGTGAGAGGGTATGGAGAAGTCAAAGTTACATACTGTGTTGTGTAGTGAGAGGGTATGGAGAAGTCAAAGTTACATACTGTGTTGTGTAGTGAGAGGGTATGGAGAAGTCAAAGTTACATACTGTGTTGTTGTAGTGAGAGGGTATGGAGAAGTCAAAGTTACATACTGTGTTGTGTAGTGAGAGGGTATGGAGAAGTCAAAGTTACATACTGTGTTGTGTAGTGAGAGGGTATGGAGAAGTCAAAGTTACATACTGTGTTGTGTAGTGAGAGGGTATGGAGAAGTCAAAGTTACATACTGTGTTGTGTAGTGAGAGGGTATGGAGAAGTCAAAGTTACATACTGTGTTGTGTAGTGAGAGGGTATGGAGAAGTCAAAGTTACATACTGTGTTGTGTAGTGAGAGGGTATGGAGAAGTCAAAGTTACATACTGTGTTGTGTAGTGAGTGGGTATGGAGAAGTCAAAGTTACATACTGTGTTGTGTAGTGAGAGGGTATGGAGAAGTCGACGTTAGTCAAAATTACAAAATGTGTTGTGTATTGAGAGGGTATGGAGAAGTCAAAGTTACATACTGTGTTGTGTAGTGAGAGGGGTATGGAGAAGTCAAAGTTACATACTGTGTTGTGTAGTGAGAGGGTATGGAGAAGTCAAAGTTACATACTGTGTTGTGTAGTGAGAGGGTATGGAGAAGTCAGTCAAAGTTACATACTGTGTTGTGTAGTGAGAGGGTATGGAGACATCAAATTTACATACTGTGTTGTGTAGTGAGAGGGTATGGAGAAGTCAAAGTTACATACTGTGTTGTGTAGTGAGAGGGTATGGAGAAGTCAAAGTTACATACTGTGTTGTGTATTGAGAGGGTATATGGAGAAGTCAGTCAAAGTTACATACTGTGTTGTGTAGTGAGAGGGTATGGAGAAGTCAAAGTTACATACTGTGTTGTGTAGTGAGAGGGTATGGAGAAGTCAAAGTTACATACTGTGTTGTGTAGTGAGAGGGTATGGAGAAGTCAAAGTTACATACTGTGTTGTGTAGTGAGTGGGTATGGAGAAGTCAAAGTTACATACTGTGTTGTGTAGTGAGAGGGTATGGAGAAGTCAAAGTTACATACTGTGTTGTGTAGTGAGAGGGTATGGAGAAGTCAGTCAAAGTTACATACTGTGTTGTGTAGTGAGAGGGTATGGAGAAGTCAAAGTTACATACTGTGTTGTGTAGTGAGAGGGTATGGAGAAGTCAGTCAAAGTTACATACTGTGTTGTGTAGTGAGGGTATGGAGAAGTCAAAGTTACATACTGGTTGTGTAGTGAAGTATGGAGAAGTCAAAGTTACATACTGTGTTGTGTAGTGAAGAGGGTATGGAGAAGTCAAAGTTACATACTGTGTTGTGTAGTGAGAGGGTATGGAGAAGTCAAAGTTACATACTGTGTTGTGTAGTGAGTGGGTATGGAGAAGTCAAAGTTACATACTGTGTTGTGTAGTGAGAGGGTATGGAGAAGTCAAAGTTACATACTGTGTTGTGTAGTGAGAGGGTATGGAGAAGTCAAAGTTACATACTGTGTTGTGTAGTGAGAGGGTATGGAGAAGTCAAAGTTACATACTGTGTTGTGTAGTGAGAGGGTATGGAGAAGTCAAAAGTTACATACTGTGTTGTGTAGTGAGAGGGTATGGAGAAGTCAAAGTTACATACTGTGTTGTGTAGTGAGAGGGTATGGAGAAGTCAAAGTTACATACTGTGTTGTGTAGTGAGAGGGTATGGAGAAGTCAAAGTTACATACTGTGTTGTGTAGTGAGAGGGTATGGAGAAGTCAGTCAAAGTTACATACTGTGTTGTGTAGTGAGAGGGTATGGAGAAGTCAAAGTTACATACTGTGTTGTGTAGTGAGAGGGTATGGAGAAGTCAAAGTTACATACTGTGTTGTGTAGTGACAGGGTATGGAGAAGTCAAAGTTACATACTGTGTTGTGTAGTGAGAGGGTATGGAGAAGTCAAAGTTACATACTGTGTTGTGTAGTGAGAGGGTATGGAGAAGTCAGTCAAAGTTACATACTGTGTTGTGTAGTGAGAGGGTATGGAGAAGTCAAAGTTACATACTGTGTTGTGTAGTGAGAGGGTATGGAGAAGTCAAAGTTACATACTGTGTTGTGTAGTGAGAGGGTATGGAGAAGTCAAAGTTACATACTGTGTTGTGTAGTGAGAGGGTATGGAGAAGTCAAAGTTACATACTGTGTTGTGTAGTGAGAGGGTATGGAGAAGTCAAAGTTACATACTGTGTTGTGTAGTGAGAGGGTATGGAGAAGTCAAAGTTACATACTGTGTTGTGTAGTGAGAGGGTATGGAGAAGTCAGTCAAAGTTACATACTGTGTTGTGTATTGAGAGGGTATGGAGAAGTCAAAGTTACATACTGTGTTGTGTAGTGAGAGGGTATGGAGAAGTCAAAGTTACATACTGTGTTGTGTAGTGAGAGGGTATGGAGAAGTCAAAGTTACATACTGTGTTGTGTAGTGAGAGGGTATGGAGAAGTCAAAGTTACATACTGTGTTGTGTAGTGAGAGGGTATGGAGAAGTCAAAGTTACATACTGTGTTGTGTAGTGAGAGGGTATGGAGAAGTCAAAGTTACATACTGTGTTGTGTAGTGAGAGGGTATGGAGAAGTCAAAGTTACATACTGTGTTGTGTAGTGAGAGGGTATGGAGAAGTCAAAGTTACATACTGTGTTGTGTAGTGAGAGGGTATGGAGAAGTCAAAGTTACATACTGTGTTGTGTAGTGAGAGGGTATGGAGAAGTCAAAGTTACATACTGTGTTGTGTAGTGAGAGGGTATGGAGAAGTCAGTCAAAGTTACATACTGTGTTGTGTAGTGAGAGGGTATGGAGAAGTCAAAGTTACATACTGTGTTGTGTAGTGAGAGGGTATGGAGAAGTCAAAGTTACATACTGTGTTGTGTAGTGACAGGGTATGGAGAAGTCAAAGTTACATACTGTGTTGTGTAGTGAGAGGGTATGGAGAAGTCAAAGTTACATACTGTGTTGTGTAGTGAGAGGGTATGAAGAAGTCAAAGTTACATACTGTGTTGTGTAGTGAGAGGGTATGGAGAAGTCAAAGTTACATACTGTGTTGTGTAGTGAGAGGGTATGGAGAAGTCAAAGTTACATACTGTGTTGTGTAGTGAGAGGGTATGGAGAAGTCAAAGTTACATACTGTGTTGTGTAGTGAGAGGGTATGGAGAAGTCAAAGTTACATACTGTGTTGTGTAGTGAGAGGGTATGGAGAAGTCAAAGTTACATACTGTGTTGTGTAGTGAGAGGGTATGAAGAAGTCAAAGTTACATACTGTGTTGTGTAGTGAGTGGGTATGGAGAAGTCAAAGTTACATACTGTGTTGTGTAGTGAGAGGGTATGGAGAAGTCAAAGTTACATACTGTGTTGTGTAGTGAGAGGGTATGGAGAAGTCAGTCAAAGTTACATACTGTGTTGTGTAGTGAGAGGGTATGGAGAAGTCAAAGTTACATACTGTGTTGTGTAGTGAGAGGGTATGGAGAAGTCAAAGTTACATACTGTGTTGTGTAGTGAGAGGGTATGGAGAAGTCAAAGTTACATACTGTGTTGTGTGTAGTGAGAGGGTATGGAGAAGTCAGTCAAAGTTACATACTGTGTTGTGTAGTGAGAGGGTATGGAGAAGTCAAAGTTACATACTGTGTTGTGTAGTGAGAGGGTATGGAGAAGTCAAAGTTACATACTGTGTTGTGTAGTGAGAGGGTATGGAGAAGTCAAAGTTACATACTGTGTTGTGTAGTGAGAGGGTATGGAGAAGTCAGTCAAAGTTACATACTGTGTTGTGTAGTGAGAGGGTATGGAGAAGTCAAAGTTACATACTGTGTTGTGTAGTGAGAGGGTATGGAGAAGTCAAAGTTACATACTGTGTTGTGTAGTGAGAGGGTATGGAGAGAGTCAAAGTTACATACTGTGTTGTGTAGTGAGAGGGTATGGAGAAGTCAAAGTCAAAGTTACATACTGTGTTGTGTAGTGAGAGGGTATGGAGAAGTCAAAGTTACATACTGTGTTGTGTAGTGAGAGTGTATGTGGATGAAGTCAAAGTTACATACTGTGTTGTGTAGTGAGGGGTATGGAGAAGTCAAAGTTACATACTGTGTTGTGTAGTGAGAGGGTATGGAGAAGTCAAAGTTACATACTGTGTTGTGTAGTGAGAGGGTATGGAGAAGTCAAAGCTTACATACTGTGTTGTGTAGTGAGAGGGTATGGAGAAGTCAAAGTTACATACTGTGTTGTGTAGTGAGAGGGTATGGAGAAGTCAAAGTTACATACTGTGTTGTGTAGTGAGAGGGTATGGAGAAGTCAAAGCTTACATACTGTGTTGTGTAGTGAGAGGGTATGGAGAAGTCAAAGTTACATACTGTGTTGTGTAGTGAGGGTATGGACAGGGTATGAAGATAGAAGTCAAAGTTACATACTGTGTTGTGTAGTGAGAGGGTATGGAGAAGTCAAAGTTACATACTGTGTTGTGTAGTGAGAGGGTATGGAGAGTCAAAACATATGTGTGGTAGTAAGGTGGAGAAGTCAAAGTTACATACTGTGTTGTGTAGTGAAGGGTATGGAGAAGTCAAAGTTACATACTGTGTGTGTAGTGAAGGGTATGGAGAAGTCAAAGTTACATACTGTGTTGTGTAGTGAGGGGTATGAGAAGTCAAAGTTACATACTGTGTTGTGTATGAGAGGGTATGAGAAGTCAAAGTTACATACTGTGTTGTGTAGTGAGAGGGTATGGAGAAGTCAAAGTTACATACTGTGTTGTGTAGTGAGAGGGTATGGAGAAGTCAAAAGTTACATACTGTGTTGTGTAGTGAGAGGGTATGGAGAAGTCAAAGTTACATACTGTGTTGTGTAGTGAGTGGGTATGGAGAAGTCAAAGTTACATACTGTGTTGTGTTTGTGTAGTGAGTGGGTATGGAGAAGTCAAAGTTACATACTGTGTTGTGTAGTGAGAGGGTATGTAGAAGTCAAAGATACATACTGTGTTGTGTAGTGAGAGGGTATGGAGAAGTCAAAAGTTACATACTGTGTTGTGTAGTGAGAGGGTATGAAGAAGTCAAAGTTACATACTGTGTTGTGTAGTGAGAGGGTATGGAGAAGTCAAAGTTACATACTGTGTTGTGTAGTGAGAGGGTATGAAGAAGTCAAAGTTACATACTGTGTTGTGTAGTGACAGGGTATGGAGAAGTCAAAGCTACATACTGTGTTGTGTAGTGAGAGGGCATGGAGAAGTCAAAGTTACATACTGTGTTGTGTAGTGAGAGGGTATGAAGAAGTCAAAGTTACATACTGTGTTGTGTAGTGACAGGGTATGAAGAAGTAAAAGTTACATACCGTGTAAGAGAAATAACTCTTTATACATACAAACTGAATTATCTCCCTTAGCCTTAAAACTATTAATCTTTTAACACCCATACAACCTATATACACAATGGTTATAATTCAGTTCAAAAGAAATGGAGTAAAGTCTTGTTAAGCTTTTCATAATCACGTTTGATTTGTCAGAGGCAATACTTCTTCTTAAGCTTTGCTCCCGTTTTTGTTTGTGACAACAAGAATCATCATAGAATGAATGTCAGTTAATACTCCCACAGACCAAGATATTTTCTCTACTACAGTCAGTACATCTCAAAGTAACGGTTAAAGTTGTTTTGTGTTATTCTTGTTGTTTTGGGGTAAAGTACTGACACATGCATGTCTGATATCTGTTAATGATTTAACGCACTTCTGTATAACATAGCACATCAAACATGAAATGTGACGATGACCAACCCACAGATAATGAGTATCACACACAGGCAGCAAGAATACCTGTGAAGCTGGTCTTACTGTCGGGGCCTGAAAATCAGCAAACAAAATACTTCCAATTCCTAGTTCTTTGAGTGCATGAAAGTACTAAAGAATTGAAGGGAAATAACTAACAAATTGCTTTAATGTAATATATTCTATCAAATAAAGAATGAAATAATCGAGATGATCAAGCCATGCACTTAAAAAGTTTGACAAGGAAAATAAACGATCTTAAAAAACATCAGATTGAAATACAGGACCATATAGGACACTATCATTCATTGTTAGGAAGAATAAAAAGTTTTTAGGCATATAATTTAACCTAAAATATTAAAAAAATTCCTTTACTAAATGGATGATTTAAAAATGGATATCAATTTAAGCAATAATTCAAATCAATTTGAACAATGATATGGGATCCTGGTACTTACAAACAATTTGTATCACACATTTCTAGTTTATACTGTTCCTGGTCAGGCACACCGTCAGATTCCATAGCACTATAGGCCATTTGTTCTTCAGTAACATCAATGGTTGTTGTGGAGTAGGTCTCTTCATTCAAATTCATTATCATACAATCGCCCTGTAACAGATATAAAACTTACAATAACAAATCTTTTGCCAACTCATGTTGAAAGAAAAAACCCAGTATGAAGATGATTTTTCCATGGTCCAACAAAAAGGAGATATACTACTGGCACTGACCACAAATATCATATGGTAGTTCTAAACCTGATTTTTCTATGGTCTAAATAAAGCACAAATACAATTATATTACTGACTAGCTATAGTAAAGCCATATAAACAGAATATTTCATACTCCCAAAAATAAAATGATATGACTGTCCGTAGTTCTCCTCAGACAAGAAGAAGTTGATAATCTAAAATCAATTTTAGTTATGAGGTAAACATCTGCTAACTTACACCTATGAGTGGTGGCTGCATGTCCCGTTCAGGCGGTGATATAAACGGTTGGTTTGTGTTGTCACTCTCCTCATCCTGCATGGCTGAGGTCATCACTAGAGGGTTGATAAATAAGCTATTTGGTTGGGGCGGTAAAGGCCAGCAACTCTATAAAAATACATCATAATTCACATTAAAGTTATTTACATGACAATGTCCATGTGCTAGTTGTTGAAAGTCATTGGACCACATGTTCTATCTTAAATACAGTGATAAATCTATACGTTTTGTAAACTATGGGACAATTTCAGTTGATTTGTTCAAACCAATGGGTCCCTCTGTGTAAAGTTTAAATAATTTTCCAGGATTTTACAATATTATTTTTTTCACACTTGTCCATTCGGACAGGTGATTTTAAAATCTACTTGTCCGACAGCCAAGTCCACTTGTCCAAACTTTAACAACTAACTTGCTGAGAAGAAAATTGTTTACATAATGTCATATTACTATTGAAATAAATTGTGTCAGTTGTCTTTATTATCATGATTTGTTCATTGACTATTGCACTTCAAGGGCTCCAAGTGGCGCCTAAAATGGAGATTAAATTTTTTTGGCGACTTGCCCATGTACTAAAGTGATACTATCAAAATCCAAATATTTTTGTCAGTCATCCGTATTATCACTTCAGACTCTTATTGAACGCACCCGGAAATGGCGGCCATGACAGACGAGTCGTCTGGCCTAGAATGCAGATAGACTAACAGAGGTAAGGATGCAAAACGTCCACCAGGCATGACAATTGGATCATAAATGGCAATCACCAATTAATTAACTTCTCGGGCACAATATCATAGTTCCTGTAAGTGGGTACTTTTGGCACATAGCCAAATTTCAGCTTAGTATGGTTAGCGTGTGTGTCAGTACTGTGGTGAGTGACAGCGCTACAGTAGTGTTGATGAGGTTTCATCTGCTATTTAATTAATCAAATATCAGTAAATCAAACATTTTGTTTAAACCATACTTAGTGTATATTAGGATTCATTTTCAAACTTCTTTGACAATATATACAGAATGTATTTGCCATACATGTAATTTCTGCTATTTGATTTCTGCAAGACAGGCATTTTAAACCATTTTTGGCATTTATGAGAATTTAGTTTCAGCTAAAAACTACTTGTCTGAGCGGGTAAGTGCGTATCATAATGTACTTGTCCGACAGAGATTTGTACTGGTACACAAAAGTTGGATAAACGTAATTGTCGAGCCCTGTTTCTGAAATTTCTATGGGACCTTTTGGAATTTTATGAGTCTATGGCCCAGGACTCGCACATAGATTTATACCTGTCAATATATAATGAAGGTAGCAGACATAAAAAGAAAAAAAGTTTTAATTTCTATGGTATGTTTTTGATATTTTACCATGTCCTAATTTCTAATTCCTGTTTTCTTTAATGCTAATGTAATTCCCAAAGTTACTAACCTGTGATTGTGTTGTTTGGACGGAAGGGAAATTGAGATTCTCCGAGGCGGATATATTATGATTTACTTCAGTCATTACATCATGATCTCCCGAGGCTTCTGTGCATCTCCGTTTAAATGTACTGTTTTCCATCAACTTTATAGGGGAAAAAAACAAATAAAAAACACAATGGTATGGAAAAAAATAAAAAGATACAATATAGTTGTTAAAAACCTGGAATAGTTGTGATAATTTGTGAAATAAAAAAAAGGAAGTCAGTTTGCAGTATATCCATATAAAATTTGAACAGATCCCGACGTGACTTGGCAGATAAAACCATTTGTTATAGTCACCTCTTCATGGTTACTTGGAACTTCTTTATCGGCATCACCAAATCCTGGTGCTTTTCTTTTCTTTGGGTAGACTTGATGTATAAAAGGATGTTGTGCTTGGAGATTCCAGGTAAAATCTGACATAGGCATCTATAAAATAAACAGAGAAATGTAAACAATATACGAGAGTGTCAGTCTATGGTCCTGAACGGTCATCACAATATTGGCACAACAACCAGTAGTGGGGCAGTTGGCAGGGATTAATCAATTTTGGGACATTTCAAAATAGGAGGTATGCTTTAAATGATACCACATATACCAGGCCTGATGCAGATGCTGTCACGTGACAAGGCCAAATTGAACCAATAGTGCTGCACAACACTCGTTCACAATTTTCACACATATACCACAACCACATCCACAAAAGCTAATTTATTGGACCACAGGCTTTTGCCTCTATAATTGTTATAATTGTTTCAATGGAACTTTGTCAAGATGTATAATAATTTTATAGCAATTTCAGAAATAATTATGATACTAGCAAACCTTATAAGATGTGAAAATGGGAATACTCTTATTCAACAGACAGATAATTTATCTTGAAATTGGTATATGACACAATATATATTGATCATGCTGTGTAGAATGTATCTTAAAACAATTCACCATAGGGTTTAAATTTTCCATGAGTGTAAAAATTGAGTTCTGGATTAAGTCCAAAGAGCGGGAAGTTTTGAGAGTGGGGAGGTGAGAGGGGGGGGGGGGGGGGGGGGGCCTGAAATCATAATCTGGATATTTATTTATGTAACTTTTTGATGTGATAATCATACAGCTACAGGTGCCATGGCGAGAATTGTTACTCAGCGAGAACAGGTTGCCTGCCAGTAGGTTCAACCAGGTCAATGGTGTGAAAAACTACAGCTCTATCGACTGAGCTAAAGAAGCATGCTCCGTCAGCTGAGTGATTGGATGAGGTACTTAACACTGGTCATTACAAGATTGTATGTAAGAAGGATAAGTCAAACTGGGTTTTGGACAAGAACAATGAAGGAGCTTTTGTATTAGTGCACTGACCATGACATTGGGCAACGACTGGTTTTCCTTTGTGATCTCATGGCGCAGCATATGATGAAGCTTGCGGGTGCTAGGGTTACTGTCTTACATTCGGTAATTTCATGAGTTGTTGTATTTTTTAACGAAAATTTAAGACATATCTTCTACTCCTTCCGTCCTGAAAGCAAGTACTAAACGTTGTGAAATTTAATCAACTTTACATTGGTGTTTCATTTGACTCAATAAGACAAGTATTTGTTGAGAAAAATGGTTTTTATTCCCGGTTCATAGGCGTCTCGCGTGGTGTTTAGTAGTGTTAAGAGACAGTGATGTATCCTTCTCACTAATAAATCCTTGGGTCATTATACTAGCAGTTATATTAAAGCACAATTTAAATTAAAATAAGTTTATCGATATTGAAAGATATCAAGATTACAAATGTACGCCAATACAATTGACTTTTTGAAAAAAAATAGTGAAAAAGTCTACACGTAAAAGCATATGCAATGTTTAGATTCATAAAACGCTAGTGCCCAAGGGACATAAAATTCAAATCAACACCAAACTTCAGGTAAGCCCAACAGCCGTGAACAGGTGCAATGCGATCCATGTGCGTACCGTTAAATTAGAAGATTCGACAATAACCAGCTATGGACAGTTATGAAATTTTGAGGACAATCATTAAATATATATATCTATCACATTTGGTCAGGACTTGTTTCTGAACTCTTACCGTTTCTGTTAAAATTTGCCTCACAGACAAAACAACCTGCCGGCTTTGTTGTGATTATTGTTGTTGTAGTGTCGTCTGCCAGCGGAAAAATCCGTCAATTTCCGTAATATTTTTATTTCTAATTTTCTAAAATAATAGCTTTTACTTTGGACATTAATTAGTATTTTAAACTAATGAAAATATTTATTAAAATTATCCTTAGAGATTTTTAGAATTATTTTATTATTTCTTGCAAAATTATTTCCCATCATCCTTCATTTGTATACATCATGGCGGCAAAGGCAAAACTGCAAGCGCGAGCTTGCTGTAGAATTTATGTTTTATTGATATTACTTTTTTCCTGTGTTTGCTTCACGCGTTCTTCCACAACAGTGCCAACTACAACACCAACGTCTAATGCAACAACAGAGACTACAACCACACCGACAACTACAACTACTCCAACGACCACAACTACCCCAACGACAACAACACCGACAGCTACCTTAACAGCGGTACCTACTCAGCCACCGTCTCCTGTCGCTATCAACACAGGTGTGTGTGTGATCGCCCCAGTCATAGTCTGCTAGGCTCCAACTTATTTTCGTGTTTGGTCCAGATGCTTGGGTGCTTAGGATCTTGGGAAGTGAAGGGGCCCGAAAGGTGGTGGGGGTGGGGTGTGTGGTTGGTTTGAGTTTAAACTGATTTTGGCTAGGCTAGCTTGATCATGTCTACGGTACTGCTCTAGTCATTGAAGTCAAGTAATTTGTATCTATTGTTAGGAGTCTTTAGAAGAAAAATCGTAATCGATCGATCATTGATTAAAATCAAATCAAGAATCGTTCCAACTGCATGCATATAAGATAGCCTAGGTCACGTCTATTTACATAAATTACAATTTCTAATATCAGGGCTTTTTCTCATTACTGTGGAAATGGGGCATGTGGCTTTGAATTTGGGAAAATGTGCGATAAAACCTAGATTTGGGAAAAATTATGAAATATGAAATAATGGAGAATAAATAAGATATTTTTATTTCCAGTGTATACATAGTTTATGTACATTTCTGAAGCCAATTCACAAATATCTAAAGTCGTAGCCTACTAAGTTCATGCAATATTTTCGGATAGTTTTCAAGAAACTTTGATTTTGGGAAATTTAAGACTTGAATTGGGAAAAATGTAGAGGCTTTGCAATGGAGAATGGGGTCGAAAATTGGCCCCAAATCATGCTGAAAAAAGGCCCTGAACATATGTAATTAGACGTGACCTATCTTATATATATCATCATTAGTAAAGAGGCCCTTTATGATGAAATTTGAACAATCACTACATAATTTTCTTCGATGATTATTTGTTCTATACTGGGACCAAACCAGTTATCGTGATGGAGTGTAGCTGTGATTGTGTGCATATTCTAATGTGCGTTCCGATTTCCAAATGTTTGGAGCTGTTGACAAATACAGTACCCGAATTGTGATTTGTGAGTAAATAGCCTCGCGGGCAAAAAATTGCTCGAGCTTTTGCTTGGAATTTGAGCGGGATCGCGGCGGGACGGGAGGATGATCCATCACTCACAGAGCGGATCCGCCTGCTGTCCTCCCGCTCATAGAGCGGGTTCGCCCGCTCGTTCATAGAGCAGATTTGCCTGCTCATGGAGCGAGACCGCTCTCCCTCAGAGCGGATTCGCCCGCCGATCATATCGCTCTCGGAGCGGGAACAGATACTAGTACGACTTTAAGCAGTTTCGAAAAGTCATGGCATAGTAAGTCTTAGACAATGTATATCGTTTTCGTTTTTCATATTCATAATCTATTTTAACAAAATGGAAAAGAATCAACAACAAGACTATATGTGCACATAAATGAATTGTTTACTGAGAGATGTTAAGATTATGCTGAATTTTTGTAGTATCTTGTAGTTGAATAAAGTCATTGTGACATTTATTTGGAACAGACATACAAAAAAATGTATACAACTACAGAGTGAAATATCGGGAAATCATATTATCTATTATACAAAATAACGATTCCGGAAGAATAAAAGAGCCTTTACCCTTACATCCATACCATGTACGTTTCAATTACGTAAGTGTTATTTAACAATGTGAAGTTATCGCGGAGACTTTCATGTACTTTGTATAGTTGCATTGCCAACTGTATACCGGGGTCAAGGATTCTGTTGTTTGGATTACACATGTCCCTGTTGATAAACATCGTTGACTGTCATTATGTAAAATGACATTTTTTAAGAACAAGCTATAATTTTCAAATATAAAGCAGAACAAAATACTCAGAAAACATCAATAAATAGTCTTAATGCGACAGGGATTCCAAACGTACGTTGGTGAAATTACTCAATGATCAATAATCATGTGTACTTCTTTGCACACTTTATATTTTCTAATAAAACTAAATAGATCTATGCACAACAATCTGCATCTTGATTTTAACCCTTTAACAATTTTAGCCCAAAATTTAGCAGATGAATACATGTGTCATTCATACGCTGATGGTCTTGCTTTTTATATCTTATAATGACACAAACACGAATAAGCAGTAATTCCATGATCAGAATTAATAAACTGGCCTCGTTTACATAATTTGGTTACTTTTGTCTGGCTTACGAGGTCTAGTTTCATTTGTATTTTAAATCTTTTGATCGCTACCGGAAGTCACAGGGTATATTTCGAACGGAGTTATATTGAAATCATCGGGAAAGGAAGACATTGTGACCGACATTATTATCCAGATATACATTTATGTACATGACGTATACACAATATCGCATAGTTAATTGATATTGCGTCATTAGTTTTAACAGATGATATTTTCAGCGATATTATTTCAAAGTTTCTCAGAAGCTCTTACCCTCTTTTGTCGTTTTATTATCAACAGTTCTCCTATAGACGCAAGTGTCACATTGTTCCAAACCTTAAATAAACCATTTTGAGAATGTCGATATATGTTTCTGGTTAGAAGAATAGAAGTTTTGACATTAGTTTGACAGCTGACAGAAACTGCGTTCAATAGGCATTTGAACATATCATGTGTAGAAGTCTCTGAACATACATACAATTTTTAAACATTCAAATGATTTTATTACAGCTTTATTACAAACCAGATTGGATTGATTATTAGGTAAAATTGTTTGAATTGTCTACTGTGTAGATATAGATAAGTCATCACCAATATGTTGATGGTATTATAATGATAGGAAAGGACTTTTTCAGTAAATCACGAAAACATGTTTTTAAATTTAAAAGATACGGATCATCTAAGCCCACGGCGGCGTATTAGGGCCACTATGTCATTTTATTTATCTTGTACGTATAAGGTGTTATCTTGTACGTACAACTTATATCTTGTACGTACAAGCCATTAAGATACTGAGTTGTACGTTCATGATACATGTATACTTTCTTGTACTTACAAGATAAATAAAATGATATAATGGCCCTAATACAGATAGTATATACATTTGTATTTATACTATGCAAAAAAAGTATACACATAGCGGGCAATAAATTGATACTTCGATAATAAGGAAATCAGTTTGGATTAAACAAAACAATGAGAAGTAGAGAGTGGTTCCTTACTATTATTTTGCCTGTATTTCATAATAAAAACTTACTACGGCACTTTACTGTGTTCCAAGCGCACGGCAGCCATTATATAGTGTCTAAATCTCGAATTTCGTCCAGTTTTCAGAGTCAAAAAGTTTGTATTTTGAACATTTTTTGCATTGATAGTTACATTTCATCATATTTTAAGCAACACCTTTAAGTATTTTAGGATTCTGCACTAGTCTACATACATGGTTGAGTGTTGTGACACCTGCAGATTGTAGTGGTCTATAAGCAGTCTAAAGACATCACCTTGTGCAGAGATTTAAATAATGAAATAATCTATATCTCTGCCTCGTGGAAACTTTTATACATGCACGGCTTGGTGCCTTTTTACTAGAAATCTAATCTCTGTTTTACAAGTTTTCAGTTTTCACTATATGTAATTAAAAAGGAGAAGAATTCGGAAAAAGATGGTCATATTTAATCACCCATTCCAACAAGTTTCTGTATAAATAAAGAACCAACACAACGAAAAGAAAAAATATATATATATAATGTATTTCATAGTTCAATACAAGCAGATATCATAGATATAAATTAGGGGGGTGGGGGGTTAAAAAGTAGTTTGAATTATATAATACACAATTTATTTATAGTTGTAACGTGTTTCTCTTCTTTTTTAAGCTATGTTGACACTTGTTATTTAAACAATCTTCAACAGTACATTTATTGGTCATATAGATTATCATTATTGGTATCATATAATGATTGATATTGATCAAAATTCACAAAGAATTGGATATCCGAAATCTAGCAACTATCAGAAATGTTAAATTCCTGACATTGTGGTTTACATTTGCATTGTTCTTTCTTGACATGCCATTTGTAAATAATTTTGCAGTTTCTGGTATAAAAATACCTATACATATAACCGGAAACATATATCTACATGTACAAATGCATACATGGGTGTGATACACTTGTTACATTTGTATATGCTATGTACGAACGGTATATTTTACTGTAAACCAAGGACTTAGTGTTTACGAATAAAATATGACACTACACAGCAACTACATGATGGTCCATCTAACTTACCTGTTGACTGATATTTTGACACGTGACGTGTGCTAATCAACAAAGCGTGACAGGTCACTAAACACCCGTCTGACGTAATCTGCTTAGCTCGCTAATGAGCCAGGGTTGACCACGTGTAATGGCCGTTTTAGTTACTGCGGTATACAGGTATGGAGATTAACGCAACACGACATTGGCTATATTCGGAAGTATTCTGATTTCGATACTTGATATCTGCTATTGGTATTCGACATAGATATCTTCAGCCTCATTTTTTTTCGTCTGATCCGTGTATGTTTTATTTTCCCAGTAAAGACATTAATGAATGAACTTGAGCGAAATATCAACAAGCCGTCGGATGTACTTTATTATATGAAAGCTGAATTTATTTCATCAAAAACAAATTGGTCGAAAAATACTACTCCTGATAAAATATATATATTTGTGATATGAAGGTTCTCAAAACTTGTTGTAAAGAATTAGTTCCACCAAATTACAGTAGAATTAAATGATAACCATATATACTGGTGATAAGCAATATAATAATTGTGTACATGTATATGTAGTTCCAAACACGCGAATATACTTATTATGTACATTTTATTGTGTATAATTATGAAGAGATCGCCATTCATCTACGACAGGTACATCAATATATGTATGGTATAAATCCCTATTTCCAAGTGTATTCCGAACTTATATCTTTGATTGAGAATATATTAAAATTGTATCGGACATGTACACAGGTATTTGTGCCTTACAAATCGATGTTCAGATTCAGTTTCTTTATTTTGCTAAAGTGTTACAACTTATCACAACATAATAATGCAGAAGGTCATTGTTCACACTTAGCCAACATTCTGGTTGGCCAATGGAGACTAGGTGTGAAAGATAGGAGATAATTACAGGTAAGGCTATAGGCTGTTTCATGAATGTTCAAGTTTTATGGGTATGTATTTTATGTATAGGGAAAAAACGCTTGATATTTAATATTGTATATCAGAATGCATACATCCAGTAGTAGATTTTGAATATAGGTACTACTTTCAAATAATATTTCAATTTTAATGAATATATATCATAATGGACACAAAAACAGTCGATCCCGTTGTCCCCGTGAAGTCACAGGTCAGGATTCAATAGCTTAGGGCTTCAGGTATGTTCTAAGAAAAGTTGCATTATCTCTAATACCGTAATCGCTATGTAACTCGTACTTTGTCCATTCTAAATTTTATCCAATGGCGCTTTTTGCAAGCTTTATACACCAAACCATTCTGTGTACACTTTAACGGAGAGAGAGAGAAGTATACAAAAGTTAAAAAAAATAATTTAAAATCGGTAAGATGAATATAACAATTATGTGTTACTTATTCCAGCTGTCTTTAGAAATTGCAAAAGTAAGAAATCGAAACGAAAGTTTTATACATATAATCCTCTATCTTCAGCCAGCCTCCGTATCCAGGTAAAATTGTACAGGTTTAGGTCGTTCATCGCGGTTCGTCCCTCATTGATTGGCATTTTTAACTGAAAAGTATATAAGAAAACGATAGTTCAAGACAAAGTTATTTATAAAGAAAAAAACCAAAACATTCCAGTTAACAAATCGGCAAAATAACGATCCCCGATGGCGTCTCCACCGGCGTATCTGGATCCGTATCTGCACAAGGACTAAATGAGTAAAGTATCACCTTTTAATAATGAGAATTATAGAAATTTCTTATTATCTTGCTTAGAACGACGAATTTCGTCGAACAAGTAGTTAAAACACCTTAAAATAAATGAATAAATAAATCAACAGTAATGATATTTTTTCTGGGTTTTGTCTTGTTCTTGCATAATGCATCCGAATGCGACATACATGTAGTGTGTATATCATGATATATATGAGTTTAAGTTGACCAATAATGGTATGAAATAGGTTTTGAAAATCACAGGTAGGCGTGTCAGAGCGCTGTATGCAAATATTGATAGTGATGAGCTGCTTGTCGATTACGTCACGCACCAAATAAGTCTCGTTACCACAATATGTATTCAGATACCAAAAGCGCATATCTTGGGAGTCCGGCAACTGTTAACTAATAATTGATATTTTAGAAGCGATCTTTATAATTATGTTTTTTTTTTTTTTAATTTTAATCCTCATTTCTTTGAACTGGATGATAATCATAACTTACCGTCTGCCCACACAAAACATGCTAGCTATTACATGTACTTTAAAAAAACGCATGTGTTTTAACTTCATATAATTGACAGATCGCCAGCTATCAATCAAGTCGCACATGACTTTTTATTTTGTATTGTGTGTGCTACGATGTTTGCTCCGACATTGAATAGAAACATGCGCATTTTCGAGCACGAGGCATGGGTATATTACGCCTGGTGTGACATTATTGTGTATGTGTGTGTTTTTTCCTTTTTTTTTTTTTTTACTTCCAATTAGTGTCTCATAAGTCAGTTAGTCTGCATATCATTATAATATTTTAATTTGAAAAAGTACTCTGATGTAAACTCTGTTGTTTTATGTGATTTTGATATGTGACACTCAAATAAAATAAAATGTACTGATAACTCCAAGTGAACGCGTCTAGGTCTTGAAAGGAGTACTCACTTAATTTTAGCGTGGACAATTGCATAGTTAAAAATCGTCGCACTATTCCTTTGATAGTTGAGAATAATTTCCCTTTACATGACATATCACTATGCCATTCTCCAATAAACAGGGTTCATGGTACATAGTTTTAGATAGTAACAGCAAAGATGGCGGTCTTACACTCTGAAAAATGATTATCAGCACTAGTAAAGAAAGTATCGTAAAGGCAATGATAACCCAAGTATTTTAGGAAAGTAGAAGTTGTTTAATGTCATTACGTTATTGGAAAACACATGCGATAGAAATTAGCATAACTTAGATCTTTAATCTGAGCACCCACTTTCAACATTTATGGTCATTTCGTCCATTTCGATGTATCATAGCTGTATCGCTGAGCGAAGTCAAATAAATTAGATTATCTTTGAAATTGACTGAAAGCATCATTGTAAACACATTTTCTTCAAAAATGAATATAATGACAGGCACTTACCGTTTTCGCTGGAATCTGCGAAGTTGGTACTTTTACATTGAAGAGGCATATACATCGTATTTTGTTTTCCCACCGGTCGTATTCAGGTTTTTCCAGATAAATATATATTGCACAGTGAAGATATCGAGGACAAGTAACAACATCCAGTCAATTGTTTTATATTTATTTTAGTGTCAAACAATTTGCATCGTATAAAACACTTCGAACAAATAATATTTTCATCAAACGTTAGGTATGTCCAGCTAATGATGGCGTACTTAGACAATTTACATAATAAGTAAACTGCATACATATACATGTAATTACATGAAGCAAAGCATTCTAAAACGTTGCATGGTGAAAGTAAATAAGGATTTTGAGAGGAATTATCTGGCATTAATTTGAATTGGTTAAAATATCTACTGTATATAATACTATATTTCTGAGTATAAACTAAAAGAGGCCATATCGTAAATCAGCACAACACGCACGTTGTTGAAAACATCATTCAGATGGTAAAAAAACCCAGGTAGTTAAGACATTTGAATTACAGGTCATCATGCCAATAACGGGGTATTTTGATAAAAACAACGAAACTATATGACACATTCTAATAATAGCTCAGTTTATATAAAATATTAAATTAGTGTCAAATTTTGGAAAGACAACACATACACATATACTGTATATAATATCAATAGTATATTTGATTAAATACAGAATCGGATTGATTCACAAAGCACGTGTTAACAAACCATTTTATTTTAAAACAATTTCTTCATAGTTTCCGATGAGCAAGTTGAAGAAGGTAAGTTCGTTAGCTAACTATACTCGTCCCAAATTTAGTTTTAGATTGTATCATGCTAAGTAATCATCGCGGCATGTTTGTCAAAGCTGAAACGATGACAATGTCTAGCAACAGATCGCTTGGAGACAAACCGCTGCCGAAGTATATCATATCGCTGCTGAAGCGGATCATATCGCTGTCGGAGCGGGATCGCTGCCGGAGTGGAAGATCTCGCTGCCGGAGCGGATGATCTCGCTGCCAGCGGGATCGCTGCTGGAGCGAGCATTTAATCGCTTTCGGAGTGGGACCACGCAGGAGCGATCTCGCTTGCGCGGATCCGCAGCGAGTTCCGGGCGAGTTCACTCGATTGTCGCTCATCGCTCGTCGCTCGCGGCGCGATTAAGTCCCGAATCACCCTTCGGGTACTGTACTTCATGGTGGTGGTGTTTTGTTTCTGTACATGAATGTGTTTCATGAGATGCAAACAATTTTTTTCCCCAAATCATGACTGCGCGCGATGCTGTTCCATTCCTTCACAACTACTGGTAGGGTCCCAGTATATAATAGCTTTATAAACAATATGACAATTTACAAATTAAACGATATATCATTAGCACAGTGTTTCAAGCACAAAAAGTGCCTAAAATCTGTCGCAGAAATAGAGCTGCTGTGCTAATGTTATATTCAGTATTTGTTATTTGTGAATAATTAGATTACTGCTGATTGTTCTGAAATATGTACATGTGAACAGTAATTTGATATTTTTTTTTCCGTGCAATTGGATTAGTGGTTTACTTTATTTGTTATTGGTTCCATCAAGCACCCAGGCAGCCTGGCAGTTATTGGGTCCATCAAGCCCACAGCTGGCAGCCTGGCAGTTATTGGGTCCATCAAGCCCACAGCTGGCAGCCTGGCAGTTATTGGGTCCATCAAGCACATAGGCAGCCAGGCAGTTATTCTCATTTTTAACACTGCGCTAGCATAGCGCTTGTGTTTATGCCATCTGGTTTGACCTCATTTGTAAGATGAGTTGTAGGACTTGCCCTACAATGACACCTAGTGGTGATTTTGTGAACCATTTCATTCATAAACTTCCATTGATAAATTTCCGTTTATTTCCTTTCATTTTAATATGTCTTGGGTGCTAGAATACAACTTTCATATTATATACACTGTACAGTAATGGCTAAAGTGGTCCTTTTCATTTTCAACAGACATTGGACCATGTCCATGCGACCTAACTGGGAATGCATGTGACGTACTTTGCTGCTGTGATCCTGACTGTACATCAAATGACATTCAGGCTTTCTCTTCCTGCACACCAACACCAGTCAAGTAAGTATCAAATTATAGGCTAACAGCATTGTCTCGATCTTTTAAAGCATTTCAAATAATTCATTATATAGAATAATTGCAAAACATCAATAAAACAAAATGTTCTCCAAATCCTTAAGTGCTAAGAGAATAAGATCAAAAGCTCTAAACAATGAGCATTCTCCATAGCACCGACAACACTTGGAAATGACTGTAAAATCTGCCTCACTTCAGAATAAAGACCATTATTTTCCTTTGTCCCTTGTCTTTATAATTATAGACACGCTTGATTTTATATAATATTTTGTCTTGGTACAGATGCTTGAAACAAAGGATTTTGTGAAGTTTAATCATAAATCAATATTTTGACTGTAATGTGTTTTTATCCAGTGTTGATGATCGCATGTGTATCCAGTCTGAACTGCTACTACTAGACAACACTCAGTATAGGAAAGAGTACACGCAGGACGGATTGTTCTGTATTTACTTCGACAACAGTAAGTTATATTGGCTGGTGGTGGCTGCAGTTAATTTGGAAAGATAATACATAACATCATCAAACCACAGGTTTTATAGTATACCCAAAATCCTTTTTTTTTTCTGGACGATTCCACCAGAAATGACACCTGAAATGAAAAAGGCTTTAATCCTGTTCAAGAAAAATGGCATTTTAGTCTTATAACTGCTCCAACAGAAATATTTTTATATTTCTTTTTATTTCCAAAGGAAGATAACATTTTATTTTACATTAATTGTGACTAAGTATTGGTCTCTGTTTCCTACATTCTTCTTCACTTTGGTAACAAGTTCAAGTGGCAAGGGTTTTTGTTTAAAACGCCTGTAGAAAGTTGATCTCACAACTCATTAAATATGTTCTCATTTGTAGATGAACAGAGGAACTATTATGCAAATCCTGACCTGGTGTCTGATGCCACAACATTTGAAAATTATTTATACCGGTTTGCTGATACAAACTATCAACCAGGGGCTGTGGACAAAACTCTTTATGCTAATGAATACAAGGTGAAGTATACTGTGTAGTTATAGAAAACATTTTGTTAATGAATACAAGGTGAAATATACTGTAGTTATAGAAAACATTTTGTTAATGAATACAAGGTGAAATATACTGTAGTTATAGAAAACATTTTGTTAATGAATACAAGGTGAAATATACTGTAGTTATAGAACATATATTGTTAATGAATACACGGTGAAATATACTGTAGTTATAGAACATATTTTGTTAATGAATACACGGTGAAATATACTGTAGTTATAGAAAACATTTTGTTAATGAATACAAGGTGAAATATACTGTAGTTATAGAACATATATTGTTAATGAATACAAGGTGAAATATACTGTAGTTATAGAACATATTTTGTTAATGAATACACGGTGAAATATACTGTAGTTATAGAACATATTTTGTTAATGAATACAAGGTGAAATAGAAAACATTTTGTTAATGATTACAAGGTGAAATAGAAAACATTTTGTTAATGAATACAAGGTGAAATATACTGTAGTTATAGAACATATTTTGTTAATGAATACACGGTGAAATATACTGTAGTTATAGAACATATATTGTTAATGAATACAAGGTGAAATATACTGTAGTTATAGAACATATTTTGTTAATGAATACACGTCGAAATATACTGTAGTTATAGAACATATTTTGTTAATGAATACACGGTGAAATATACTGTAGTTATAGAACTAAAAATTTTGTTAATGAATACACGGTGAAATATACTGTAGTTATAGAAAATATTTTGTTAATGAATACAAGGTGAAATATACTGTAGTTATAGAACATATATTGTTAATGAATACAAGGTGAAATATACTGTAGTTATAGAAAATATTTTGTTAATGAATACAAGGTGAAATATACTGTAGTTATAGAAAACATTTTGTTAATGAATACAAGGTGAAATATACTGTAGTTATAGAAAACATTTTGTTAATGAATACACGGTGAAATATACTGTAGTTATAGAAAACATTTTGTTAATGAATACACGGTGAAATATACTGTAGTTATAGAAAATATTTTGTTAATGAATACAAGGTGAAATATACTGTAGTTATAGAAAATATTTTGTTAATAAATACAAGGTGAAATATACTGTAGTTATAGAAAACATTTTGTTAATGAATACACGGTGAAATATACTGTAGTTATAGAACATATATTGTTAATGAATACACGGTGAAATATACTGTAGTTATAGAAAATATTTTGTTAATGAATACAAGGTGAAATATACTGTAGTTATAGAAAATATTTTGTTAATGAATACACGGTGAAATATACTGTAGTTATAGAAAATATTTTGTTAATGAATACACGGTGAAATATACTGTAGTTATAGAAAATATTTTGTTAATGAATACAAGGTGAAATATACTGTAGTTATAGAAAATATTTTGTTAATGAATACACGGTGAAATATACTGTAGTTATAGAAAACATTTTGTTAATGAATACACGGTGAAATATACTGTAGTTATAGAAAATATTTTGTTAATGAATACACAGTGAAATATACTGTAGTTATAGAAAAATTTTGTTAAGTTCAGTCCGTTGAAGTCTCGTTTCGACATAGGTCAAAGAAGTTATGAATTTTAAGATAAAATTATCAAATCTTTAGCAATTGCAGTTGCAAATTCTGTCAAAAAATTACATTTCTATTTTTAGTAGATTTTTTTATACGGGACTTTAAGAAATGGTCCATTTGGCGATTTTGAAATTGTGTCTTTTTTCGCTTGAATAGCGCCACAGTTTTACCATTTTTTACTGAAATGGTTTTACTTAAATCATCACTGCGCCAGTATTTTTAGCTGTATCGAACTAATTTTTGCTGTAAATCGTTACTGGGTTCGTGGTAATTAAAATATTGATCATTAATGTGTGAAATGATACACTTTTGTCACTTTATTTTGACATTTAATGGTAATTTGGGCACTTTTATTTTTTACTCCAAAATACTGAAAAATAACAAATATTCAAATGGGGCAAAAAAGTAAGCACACGGACCCCCCATTTTTCTGCCTGATTTAGAAAGAACAACCCTTTCCCTGTTGATATGCAAAATATGAACGAAAGTTATAAAATTTTTTAGCAAAAATTAATTGGCAAAAGAAAATGGTGCATTTTTTAGCTCAAAATTAAGGGGTAGGGGTAGCATATGTTGTTATTCTGAGAAAAAATATTAGTCTTATTAATCAAAACTGGTATGTTTTTAAAGAAGACTACTGGAAAATAAATTCTACAAACATCCATACATATCAAACACCTCGATAGGAAATTATGACTTTAATCTCATGTGTATATGGTCAAAACCGCAAATTTCCCATAAAATCCAATATTTTGTCAACTAGGTATCTTTGAGTGACAATATCTCAAAAACGAGCACACGGACATATGTTTTTTCTTCCATTTTCGTTTATAACATGAACTCCTATTTCCAAAAATCTATATGAGAAAAAAAAGTTTAATACAAGAAAATTTTGACTTCTCAGAGGAGTACATCCTTAATGAATACACGGTGAAATATACTGTAGTTATAGAAAACATTTTGTTAATGAATACACGGTGAAATATACTGTAGTTATAGAACATATATTGTTAATGAATACACGGTGAAATAAACTGTAGTTATAGAAAACATTTTGTTAATGAATACAAGGTGAAATAATACTGTAGTTATAGAAAATATTTTGTTAATGAATACAAGGTGAAATATACTGTAGTTATAGAAAACATTTTGTTAATGAATACACGGTGAAATATACTGTAGTTATAGAACATATATTGTTAATGAATACACGGTGAAATAAACTGTAGTTATAGAAAACATTTTGTTAATGAATACAAGGTGAAATATACTGTGGTTATAGAACATATATTGTTAATGAATACAAGGTGAAATATACTGTAGTTATAGAAAATATTTTGTTAATGAATACAAGGTGAAATATACTGTAGTTATAGAAAATATTTTGTTAATGAATACAAGGTGAAATATACTGTAGTTATAGAAAACATTTTGTTAATGAATACAAGGTGAAATATACTGTAGTTATAGAAAACATTTTGTTAATGAATACACGGTGAAATATACTGTAGTTATAGAAAACATTTTGTTAATGAATACACGGTGAAATATACTGTAGTTATAGAAAATATTTTGTTAATGAATACAAGGTGAAATATACTGTAGTTATAGAAAATATTTTGTTAATGAATACAAGGTGAAATATACTGTAGTTATAGAAAATATTTTGTTAATAAATACAAGGTGAAATATACTGTAGTTTATAGAAAACGTTTTGTTAATGAATACACGGTGAAATATACTGTAGTTATAGAAAACATTTTGTTAATGAATACAAGGTGAAATATACTGTAGTTATAGAAAACATTTTGTTAATGAATACACGGTGAAATATACTGTAGTTATAGAAAACATTTTGTTAAGGAATACACAGTGAAATATACTGTAGTTATAGAAAATATTTTGTTAATGAATACACGGTGAAATATACTGTAGTTATAGAAAATATTTTGTTAATGAATACAAGGTGAAATATACTGTAGTTATAGAAAATATTTTGTTAATGAATACACGGTGAAATATACTGTAGTTATAGAAAATATTTTGTTAATGAATACACGGTGAAATATACTGTGTTAGTTTTATAATACAGAAATATACTTAGTTATAGTTTAATGAATACAAGGTGAAATATACTGTAGTTATAGAAAACATTTTGTTAATGAATACACGGTGAAATATACTGTAGTTATAGAAAACATTTTGTTAATGAATACAAGGTGAAATATACTGTAGTTATAGAAAATATTTTGTTAATGAATACAAGGTGAAATATACTGTAGTTATAGAAAACATTTTGTTAATGAATACAAGGTGAAATATACTGTAGTTATAGAACATATATTGTTAATGAATACAAGGTGAAATATACTGTAGTTATAGAACATATATTGTTAATGAATACAAGGTGAAATATACTGTAGTTGTAGAACATATATTGTTAATGAATACAAGGTGAAATATACTGTAGTTATAGAAAACATTTTGTTAATGAATACAAGGTGAAATATACTGTAGTTATAGAACATATATTGTTAATGAATACAAGGTGAAATATACTGTAGTTATAGAACATATTTTGTTAATGAATACACGGTGAAATATACTGTAGTTATAGAAAACGTTTTGTTAATGAATACAAGGTGAAATATACTGTAGTTATAGAAAACATTTTGTTAATGAATACAAGGTGAAATATACTGTAGTTGTAGAACATATATTGTTAATGAATACACGGTGAAATATACTGTAGTTAAAGAAAACATTTTGTTAATGAATACAAGGTGAAATATACTGTAGTTATAGAACATATTTTGTTAATGAATACACGGTGAAATATACTGTAGTTATAGAAAACGTTTTTTTTTTAAAACGTTTTTATTACCCAGACACCTTGTACACAACTCATTTTGCTGAACATTGATGATTATTTTGTTACATCAGGACATATCCAACATTGCTACACAACGACATAGGTTGTTCTATAGGTTGTACTACAAAACATTCGTACAGATATATTTCACATTTCAGTTGCCAATAGTTTCTTTTTGATTATATATACTGAAGTTATAGAAAACATTTTGTTAATGAATTCAAGGTGAAATATCCTGTAGTTATAGAAAATATTTTGTTAATAAATACAAGGTGAAATATCCTGTAGTTATAGAAAATATTTTGCTTTATATGATTTCAAAATTGATTTTTAAGATGTTTTCATGTTTGTTTACTTTTCTTGAAACAAATTTTAATTACTGTATACTTGGGAATGTTTGCTATTAGACTAATTAAAGTACAATTTCCCAAAACTTATCCTTCTCAAAACTTATCCTGCCCAAAACCAATCACCGGTACTTTTGGCTGTTGATGCCGATGTTAATGTTAATACAAAACTGATCCTTCTTTATTATAGCAGTAAAATTCTTTCTAGAACCAATCTCTCTGAATTCAGAATATTGACGTAATTTTGTACCCAGAATGATTAAAATACACCAGAAATTACTTCTGTAAATTGGACTTACATGAGCGAACATAATGGATGCCCACGGCCAACAGACTGTGAAATCTACGCTTTGTCTTTATGCATGATCAGTTATGGGAAGTTCCCCTGTATAATGTTAACTCTTAACTAGAACAGAGTGAACTAACTGTAAGGTTTTAGTCACCATAAATAACCATAATCATGATTTGTTGTAAGTCAAAGAGTACAAGCCTTTGTCTAATTAGTGTCTTAAATTAAACTATAAAAATTGGTAATGAAACATAAATTCTTATTCGTATGTTATGATACATTGACTTAAGGCTAATGATTAAGTATTTTAAAGTAAATTCTGATTTAATATATTTTTCAAAAATTTGATGTACCAGGTACATGCCCTCCTGGCCTCTTGTTCAATACCAAAAGTTGTAACAAAAATCTCGCCAGACCTTGTCTGTACTATGACTAATCGTTTGTTACAGAGTGGAGATCCTGTGTTCCTTGTCTGTACTATGACTAATCGTTTGTTACAGAGTGGAGATCCTGTGTTTCTTGTCTGTACTATGACTAATTGTTTGTTACAGAGTGGAGATCCTGTGTTCCTTGTCTGTACTATGACTAATCGTTTGTTACAGAGTGGAGATCCTGTGTTCCTTGTCTGTACTATGACTAATCGTTTGTTACAGAGTGGAGATCCTGTGTTCCTTGTCTGTACTATGACTAATTGTTTGTTACAGAGTGGAGATCCTGTGTTCCTTGTCTGTACTATGACTAATTGTTTGTTACAGAGTGGAGATCCTGTGTTCCTTGTCTGTACTATGACTAATTGTTAGTTACAGAGTGGAGATCCTGTGTTCCTTGTCTGTACTATGACTAATTGTTTGTTACAGAGTGGAGATCCTGTGTTCCTTGTCTGTACTATGACTAATTGTTTGTTACAGAGTGGAGATCCTGTGTTCCTTGTCTGTACTATGACTAATCGTTTGTTACAGAGTGGAGATCCTGTGTTCCTTGTCTGTACTATGACTACCGTAATTGTTTGTTACAGATTTGAGATCCTGTGTTCCTTATCTGTACTATGACTAATTGTTTGTTACATAGTAGAGATCCTGTGTTCCTTGTCTGTACTATGACTAATTGTTGTTACATAGTGGAGATCCTGTGTTCCTTGTCTGTACTATGACTAATTGTTTGTTACAGAGTGGAGATCCTGTGTTCATTGTCTGTACTATGACTAATCGTTTGTTACAGAGTGGAGATCCTGTGTTCCTTGTCTGTACTATGACTAATCGTTTGTTACAGAGTGGAGATCCTGTGTTCCTTGTCTGTACTATGACTAATCGTTTGTTACAGAGTGGAGATCCTGTGTTCCTTGTCTGTACTATGACTAATCGTTTGACACAGAGTGGAGATCCTGTGTTCCTTGTCTGTACTATGACTAATTGTTTGTTACAGAGTGGAGGTTCTGTGTTCCTTGTCTGTACTATGACTAATTGTTTGTTCTAGAGTGGAGATCCTGTGTTCCTTGTCTGAACTATGACTAATTGTTTGTTACAGAGTGGAGGTCCTGTGTTCCCTGTCTGTACTATGACTAATTGTTTGTTACAGAGTGGAGGTCCTGTGTTCCTTGTCTGTACTATGACTAATCGTTTGTTACAGAGTGGAGATCCTGTGTTCCTTGTCTGTACTATGACTAATCGTTTGTTACAGAGTGGAGATCCTGTTTTCCTTATCTGTACTATGACTAATTATTTGTTACAGAGTGGAGATCCTGTGTTCCTTGTCTGTACTATGACTAATTGTTTGTTACAGAGTGGAGATCCTGTGTTCCTTGTCTGTACTATGACTAATTGTTTGTTACAGAGTGGAGATCCTGTGTTCCTTGTCTGTACTATGACTAATCGTTTGTTACAGAGTGGAGATCCTGTGTTCCTTGTCTGTACTATGACTAATCGTTTGTTACAGAGTGGAGATCCTGTGTTCCTTGTCTGTACTATGACTAATTGTTTGTTACAGAGTGGAGATCCTGTGTTCCTTGTCTGTACTATGACTAATTATTTGTTACAGAGTGGAGATCCTGTGTTCCTTGTCTGTACTATGACTACCGTAATTGTTTGTTACAGAGTTGAGATCCTGTGTTCCTTGTCTGTACTATGACTAATCGTTTGTTACAGAGTGGAGATCCTGTGTTCCTTGTCTGTACTATGACTAATTGTTTGTTACAGAGTGGAGATCCTGTGTTCCTTGTCTGTACTATGACTAATCGTTTGTTACAGAGTGGAGATCCTGTGTTCCTTGTCTGTACCATGACTAATTGTTTGTTACAGAGTGGAGATCCTGTGTTCGTAGTTTACCAGAACCTGGCTAGAGGTTACCTTGGGGTCCCTAAAGCTGTCGGATCAACTTTCTGTTCAGACAGCAATCCAGCTGGTAAGATTTTCACCCCACATCAAACATTGGGCTTGTGTATAAAGGAGCACAGAATTGATATCAAATAATCAATGCCTCTACTGTTAGGAATCAAACTCAGGACTTCTAGCGTATAGTCTGACGCTCAACCATTTGCACTAAAGAGAAGGTCTCACTCTCTGAGAGGTGTTTTGTGATTAATTTTCACCACATGTAAAGATAAAGTATTTTCCTTTATATAATTATTGTTGAAAAAACACTCCAATTTATTTGCTGACAAACAAAATTTCCTCTGTTCTCTCCAAACTCAGATTGTATTGGTAACTAATTATGCATCTAAGATATCAAAATAAAAACCATTTCAGCATTTCTGGAAGACGAGTCGTCCAAGTGTGTCCGTAATGTGTATACCTTAACCAGCGACACTTGTGTCAACACGGTTCAGTGGAAGGCATCGTCATATTACTCTGGAATTAAAGTTGTCGCTGTAAGTCACTTTTTATCCCTGCTTTCACCGAAATTTGGAATATTAATTTGGGTTTGTCCATCCGTCCGTCCATCTGTCTGTCTGTAACGCTTGGTTTCCGTACAATAATTGCAAAGGGCTTGAATGAGTTCGCTCTACGTTTTCCTCGGACCCTATTTGACAGAGTTATGGCCCTTGGATTAACGAAAAATGGCATTTTTCAACAGTTTCCATTTAATAACTCTTTTAAATATGACCAGATTTTCTTGAAACTTGGTAACAAATAAACATAGTTAAATGTCTCAGGGCCTTGGCCAAGTTTGATCGAGATTTTGATTGAACCATATTTGGCTGAGTTAAGGGCCTTTTATTAACAAAAGCAGGGGATATAAATTCCTCGAATTTGTTTGGTCAACTTTACACATAATTATTTCAGACCCTGTCTGTCCTTTAATTGGATTCTCTAGTAAAAATTTAAAAACCCAAAATTGCACATAGTATAGAATATAAATGCTCAACCTCTTTGTCTGTTTGGCCATAAATTTTTTTCTCAATATTTTTTTTTATGAAAAGTTTTAAAATTGCATATGATAAATAGAGGATCTTGCATGACTAGCTACACTACCTGAACCATTCAACGTTCCCAAATTTGCCTTTTCGTTTGCATTTGCGTTATTTCCGTTAGCAATCGTTAGCGTTACCAATCGTTTATCGTTAATCGTTATCATTTGCATTAGCAATCGTTAATCGTTAGTTGCGTTTACAATCGTTTGCATTAGAAATCGTTTGTGTTAATTGTTAACAAGACCCACTTCCGTTAACGTTAACCTCTAAAAATAGAACCAAATGCCGGTGAGATGCTTTGACGATCCGGATATAATGTTCAAGGTATTACGTTTACCGCTTCGTGTAGAAGCGATTATCATAATAGCTATGAAATGAAAAAAATGAATAAAGTGTATTGTATTGCATTTTATATCTCTTTTGGAAGTATATTTGTTTGTTAGATGTGGTTGAAATAATAATATGTACAGTAACAAGATCGCATACATGACGCTCCTATCCGTGAAAACGTTCTGAAATAATCGTACTTAAATGACATTTTCAAAACTTAATGTGATTTTCACTTTTTTTATTATTATTATCAGAAACATATATCAAACATATGTTTGTTGTTACTATGATTTCTGCGAAAGCAATTCAAATATTAACGAAACTGTCTTACAGAATATGAATGTCAAAAGCATTATTTTAGAAAGAATCCACGACAACTGAAAGATTACACAAGAAAATAGCTAAAACAGATAATAAAAATATGAAAATGTTATTACATACATGCTGCATAATATTGTTCTTGTTACGTTAGATATTATAAATATACGAAGAACGCAAAAAAAGACTCGGGAGATTTGTAAATAAATTCGTGAAATTTAATAATCATTAATATGACGAGTTTGAACACGGGGTTTAGGTGAGATTTGGCATTTACATGTACATATTTTTAAACGCAATTAATTAGTAATTGTATTGATATTAAAATGGAATAAAATGATGTAAATGTTTGCAATGTACAGGTATACCTACAACTACATGTAGAACAAGTGTAGAATTCGAACTGTGCAGGGACACGTTACATTATGCTAGGTTTACACTATGTTCCCGGCGGCCACGGCAGCCCCGTTTCAGGCCACCGTGGACAAAACGTGGTGGCCGCGAGACAACGTTAGACAACGCAGAAGGACTTGATAGACAAGCGTGAGCGGTCGTGATTACCATGGATGCCGTGCCAGATTTTTAAACTGTCAAAAAATTTACCACGGCAGTCATGGTACAGACGTTGAACGCAACAGGACGTAATAAAACGGTATTGATGTAACAAAACGTAACAGTGCGTACGAGGCCGTAACAAAACTTCCAGACGGTCCGTGGTGGAACGGGCAGCAAGCACGATCCCCGGAATTTCATGGTGATTTCAAGTTTTGTGACGGTCTGTTGCGTTTTTCCACGTTTTATCACGGTTGATGCAGATTGGCTGCACGTTTTGTGCCAATTTGTCCAGGTTTGTCAAGGTTTTGACGGCAAGCCAAGATGGATGATAGACGTTTCGATGCGTTCTGTCAAGGCACATCAAGGCTTGTAGCGGTTGAAAGCCCGACGTGATACGGCATGTTACGTCTTATTACGGTCTTACGTTGTAAGCAATATATAATGGAGTATCATTGCCTGGCTTGGTACATATTTGCTACTTCATGGAATTATTTGTATTAATAAATAGAATTAGTCATTATGAAACACATTTAAACCATCAAATTATACCAAAGCTAAGTGAGATTAAGTGGGAACCATTACAGAAAAAAAAAAATTGCGTAGAAACACTTGGCTATAATAATTATATATTTATACCAAATATAGTTAAGATTTTATTTTCTTTTAACACATTTTGTAATTAAAACGTGTTTAAAATGACTTTTCGGCAATAGATATGGTTTCATTTGCTACAAAAAAGCCCGGCATCAGACTTCCATCCCTAGTAAGCCTCGGCGGACGTGTAAAACGTAGCAGACCTCATCAGATCGTAACAGGCCTCGAGATAACATAGTGGTATCCTTGATAAACCGTGCTAAAACCGTAGTGTACCTTTAACCTCCGGGAACAGCACTTTCCCCTATATCCACGGTCCACCACGTAATCCGTAAAAGACCGTGGCAAAACTTCACAAGACCTAGCTCAACTTGAATACAGAGACAAAAAATAGCCAAAATTCCACGGCGCACCATGTTTCGGGCAAACGGGGCTACCGTGGTCGCCGGGAACATAATGTAAACCTAGCATTATAAGCCTTCACACGTACTGTATGCGTGTCAAATCAGACCCGGATATACGTTTAAACTCATATCAATAAAAACTGGACAGTCACGGGCACCTTCTCACATGGGTTTATTTGTTATTTGTACCTGGAATCTCTTTAATTCCCAGCGTGACGTGCATGGGTATTTTACCTGTACTGGTGTTACCTTGTGTCGACCCCATGTAGCTGGCCATGGGCGGAGTTCACCTGTAATTAACACCTTCTTGGGAGGGAGATTAACTTTATACCCATGGGCCAACTTACATGTGCCCCATACACTGTGACAATACATTTCACGTACACATATATGTACTGTCGTATTTCAAAGTTTTGATGTGTGCAATATGCTTTCCTATAGATTACGTTGGAATGAATTAGCTTACACTTATACATTGTATGAATAATTAATTTGTTTAAACTGTAAATTGAAGAGTTGCTTGATGTGAAATGTGATCAAATAACTATATTTCTTACACCAGTTACAAATATACGTAGAAAATTGTCGCAATGCAATTTTACAGTAATCTTCAGTGTGCATACATATATGCATGTGCATCACTATCTTCACCGTCGTTGTCATCAATGATTATGCATAATTGACTTAATTTGAATATAAATAACCGGAAGTGAAATATTTTCATTTTTTATATCTTTATTATATGCATGAACTATAAAATGAGAGAACTGCCAATGGCGAAACACGAATTCAAATGTTCAATCTTTATTACAGTAGCTGTGGCGTTTGTACGTGCATTTGTAAATGTACATGTACGACCCTAAAATCGATGCCTAGTCAATTGTAAGCAATGAGCTTTTATGAATGCACACCCTAGTAATATAAAGCGTGTAATCTGTTATGAAACAAATATTCCGAGAATACAATTTCCATGGTAAGCGGAAGAGCCTTTCTACAATCTGAAAAAAACCCTGAAACTTGATTGATGCGGGAAATACTATAAGATGTTAATTGAGTTATGAAACATGGATAATAGAAATCAAACATATAGATGGAAATTTGATTTACTGCATTTTAAATGTGTCTGTGTGAAAATGTTTTATTCATCATTTCAATACCATAATACTATTTAAAGTACCAGTATACGCCTGATCGCTTCACTAAAGTTATGACAGTGTGATGGTAATATTATCAATAAAGTGTTGTTGTAACAATTTGTTTGTTATTTCTTAAAATGTCGGACAAATATGACACTTAGAATAATACAATTCTCTCTTAATACATACGGTTGTACACGTAATTTGTAAACGTACGTGTGAAGTGGAAACTTCGTATCGAGTACAGTCGTGTTTGACTTCATTGTGTTATTATCAGTACAGAGAAGTTGTAACAATTTGTTATTTCTTAAAATATCGGGTAAATGAGACACTTTAGAATAATACCATTCTTTCTCCATATATACAGTTGCACATGTAATTATTCCCCGCCCAACGAAGTTGGCGGGGGATATACAAATGGGTTACGTCCGTCCGTCGGTCCGTCCGTCCGTTTGTCCATCTGTCCGTCTGTCCGTACGAATGGTTTCTGGAGCATAACTCTAAAACCAGTAGAGATATTTCCACGAAACTTCATACACACATTGGTCTTATGGTCTAGTAGTGCCTTTTGCTATTTTTAGGTTTGCATTTTTTGCATTTTTTCCGTAACCATGGAAACATTGCTGAAAATATCATATTTTTGTACCAGGTTCGTTTCCGGAGCATAACTCTAAAACCAGAAGAGATATTTCCATGAAACTTCATAGACACATTGTTCTTATGGTCTAGTAGTGCCTTTTGCTATTTTTAGGTTTTCATTTTTTGCACTTTTTCCGTAACCATGGAAACATTGCTGAAAATATCATATTTTTGTACCAGGTTTGTTTCCGCAGCATAACTGGAAAACCGGTTGAGATATATGCACGGAACTCCATAGGCACATTAGTCTTATGGTCTAGTAGTGCCTTTTGCTATTTTAAGGTTTTCACTTTTTGTACTTTTTTCTGTAACCATGGAAACATTGCTGAAAATGGCAGATTTTTGTGTAAGAATCGTTTCCGGAGCACAACTCTAAAACCAGCAGAGATATTTCCATGAAACTTCATAGACACATTGTTCTTATGGTCTAGTGGTGCCTTTTGCTATTTTTAGGTTTTCACTTTTTGTGCTTTTTTCTGTAACCATAGAAACATTGCTGAAAATATCATATTTTTGTAGCAGGTTCATTTCCGGAGCATAACTCTAAAACCAGCAGAGATATTTCCACGAAACTTCATAGGCACATTCTTTTTATGGTTTAGTAGTACCTTTTGCTATTTTTAGATTTTCATTTTTTGCACTTTTTCCGTTACCATGGAAACATTGCTGAAAATATCATGGTAAATGGTAAATGTTACTTTGCAAAACTCCACCCATCTTTGTGTATATAGTCTTATATAAATGTCAAGGCTGTATACCTGATTCAACAATTGCAGCCCTGCTCTACTTGAATTATACTCCATCTTTCTTTAGCTCAACTTCCTTTTTCCTGTTTTTTTTTCATACACATAAGTCTCCACAATCAAACTTACTTCAGCTTTGATATCTCCATTGGCGGGGGATCTGAATGACTATGTTCTTGTTTATTTTGTAAACGTACATTTTGTACATGTAAAGTGGAAACTTTGCATTGAGTACTGTCGTCTTTGACTTCATCATTTCCATATAGTTTTCATAGGCAAATGTTTATATTATATACAGAAACTTTAATCCCAAACATACTCCAGTTTTTTAGCTCGCCTATTCGAAGAATAGGGGGAGCTAATGTTGTCACCCCGGAGTCGGCGTCAGCGTTGGCGTCCCATTTCACGTTAAAGTTTTTGAGCAAGTTTCTGTTTCGTCTATTGTTTCTTTTGAATAGGCGAGCTTTGCTGTTCTCCAACAGCTCTTGTCTTGTACTTTCGTTTGTATTTCAGAACGTCAAGATCCGTAATTTATTTACCGTCAAGCCGTGTCCGTGATTATAACAATGTTATTTCCAGTTTATCATAGCCGATTGTTTTGCGTTTTGCGTTAATCGTTAGCCGGTATTGCGTTAATCGTTTATAGTTAATCATTAATCGTTAGCATTAGCAATCGTTAGCGGACGATTTTTTTGCGTTGCGTTTGCGTTAGGCTGGGAACGTTAAACGATTCAGATACTGTATGTGATATGAAATTTCTCGAACGAGTTCAAAAATTTAGTATGCCACGAGCCTTCATATCACATAGTCACAAGTGTAAGCTTCTATTCATCACATATCTTTATTCATAGAAATTGAAGTAAAACTTTTAATTTCGTCTCTATACAAAACAGTAGAAATCCGGCTCAGATGTGACGTTTCCATCTACTGAGACAATAATGGGAATTCATATATAGATTATGACGTCAAAACTACTTGGGATGTCATATAATAGTGCTTTTACACATGTGTCGTACAATATTTATGAAGTGTCTGTATGACATTATTGGACAGGCTAGTTATGTTATCAGAGCCTATGGTATGTAAATGGGCAGTATAACAAGACTTTGTTTGTTGTAGAGAAATCAAAGATGCTGGCTATAGCCACACCTCTGCTTTCAAAGACTTTTGCATAATACAGAGTTATCTGCCCTTGCATGTATGTATCAATGGGACTATTTCACGTACCTTGAGATACCCGATACTATTTGTGTGGGACTACTGTTTCTATTGGTTTTAGAATGAGGCTTGAAGATGATATCTCGCCCTAATGTTATTTCAGTGTGAAAACTAAAACAAATTACATTCCATCACCACTGGAGATACTAGTCCAACACATAGCCGGTTATCACGTGGTATACGAATTAGTTCCATTGTAGGGTCATTAATTTGTGAGTTTAACATCTCAGAAAAATATGATGTTACACTCGCACAAAAACATAACAACCGATGGGAGATAACTCTATGAATACTCTATCAAAAAAGTAACTTGTTTTACATTTATGTCTATATCTATACTTAATTAATGTGTAAATTATAGATTTTTTATTTATTCATTGCCCAATAAATGTTGCAGACACCGTATCTGTTTAACTGGATTGTGAACCAGACTGGAGTAACAAACCCTGCAGTGACTACCGCCCCCGCCCCCACCACAGCAGGTTAGTGACTACCGCCCCATACCGCATGCATTGTGGTTTTGTACTCATTAGAATAGAGGTACAGTCATTGAGATTCAAAGGCTTTATCTCCCTCTTATCTCTTACCTGGAGGACACCAAGTGCCACATGATCATTTATCTTGTAATGCTAAGAAAGATATTTTGTTTTCTTAAAAAAAGAAGAAAAATTGTGAGAGACATTCTAGAATCTAGTGTTTTATCTACTAAATATTCTCTATGTCATATCCCAATACATATAAAATGTTTAAAATGACAATGTTCAACTTTGGTTAGATTTTTTTCTGAAAACTTGTAGACCAGAGTAAATGTAAATATTGTACAAATCGTGACAAACCTTTCTTGTGATCTTGGTGACATTCCAAAGTAAATGGTGTTAATGTTTTTTTTTGTGTTTGACCAGTTTACCATGATGTTATTTAACTTATTTTAAATTCTTGTTCATCTTATTCTGTAGTTATTTATTATTTCAAACTGTGCAAAGTTGTTTTATGTTGCTATATTCATAAGTAGAAGCTTGTTTTTCTTTTATTTGCATTAATTTTGAGAAATGCCTGATTAATTATATCAATTTTGTGAGACTACACAATGAAATCAAAGTAAAATGGACTGTAGTGGACTTTGTGTTAATTGTGTGGTGTTATTTGTAGTCCTCTACTGATCTGGTAATAGCTGTTTGTCATAGAGCCAACACACAACTTGTACCACGTTTTAATTAGATGATGTTGTGTTGTGTTGTATTATGCTGTTGTGTTGTGTTGTATTATGATGTTATGTTGTGTTGTATTATGATGTTATGTTGTGTTGTATTATGATGTTGTGTTGAGTGTTGTAAGTAGCTTGGATTTTTACAGCTCCAGTAGTGACAACAGACATCAATGCTACAACCTCCGTTTCTAACACTACAACTCCCGTGGTGGTAACCACTGTTCCTCCCACCGTAGTTACGACAACAGGTACAGGACACAGGCCCCTGGGGCCTGTTGATATAATCAGTAATCCTCTGCACTGTACCCTTCTGTACACACTGTGTTCCTCTCTTGTAGTGATGGAATGATAGACAAGTTCAAATCTTTTAACAAGATCATTATATGTTTATAATAAATTATTAAAAAAAAAAGAGAGAGAGAAAGAAAAAAAAAAAAAAGAAACACAAACACAAAAATTCACTATGTTTTGACAACAAATTAACTCCAACACTGTGATATATGGTATTAAAGACAATCTGATTAAAATACAGATCCTTATAATCACTCCGTTCAATAGAGGACAACATCCCATTAGGGGTCACTTTCTAGTGACCTTTAGATATGACCAATCAAATTGCTGCTGCCAGAATCTTGTTTGTGGATGAAATAGTTTTAAAAATCTATCAGAATTATTTCATGTATGTTGTCATATTATTGCCCAAAGAGCATGACAAAATTTATTGTATATGTATATTAGGATGAAATAGTGTTTTCAACTGATGTAGCAAGGTGTAGAAATTGTATTTGATTTGAAGTAAAGGTGGTATAAAGGTCATCCGAACATGACCCCTAATGGGATGTTGTCCTCTATTTAACAGAGTGGTTATAAGGATCTGTATTTTAATCAGATTGGTACTATTCAATCAAATAATAAAAACATTTTTATTGCAGAATATTTTTTTTATGATTAAAGATAAGACATATCATATAACAGATGAATTAGCGATTTGTTGTGGGTTGTATTGACACAAGTAGACCTCGTTTCATCACTACTCACCACACAGTCTTTTCACTGAGCTGATAACTTCTATTACTCATGGAGCCCTGTGTTGGCCAATTGGTGAAGGTTTTTGGTACTATGAACCAACTTTTTTTAGTGACTACTTAATTTTCGCAATTCCCATTTCAAGCCAAGTTTTGGAAAATTAACATTTGTAGATTTAAAAATTGGAGGGAAATTCCTATCAATTTACTAATGATGTAGATATCATTTTGCAAGATAATCTTTTGCAAATTTACTTAGATCATAAAATTTGTAAATTATAAAATTCGTAGATTATAACATTTGTAGATTATAACATTTGTAGATTATAAAATTTGTAGATGATAATATTTTAGATTATAACATTTGTAGATTATAACATTGTAGATTATAAAATTTGTAGATTATAAAATTTGTAGATCATAAAATTTGTAAGATTATAAAATTTGTAGATTATAAAATTCTCTAAAGAAAGTTGGTTTACTGTATTCCTTTACTGTTAAAGGGAGATAACTGACAACTCTCCAATCTTAGATGGAAAGTTGTCCTAATGTTTTAAGTAAATACCCAAAACTCTCAGGAAGTTATCTTTCTAGCTGTTTCTCATGGCACTTCTCTTTGTCTATGAAATATTTACACTTTGTGTTCATTTTAACATCACTGTATGTATTTATTTCACTGTTTAAAAACTTTTTTATGATCCACCAAGATTTTTAAACACAATATACGTCCTTGATCATAAAATAAATAACATTTAATTGATCTGATAATAAAATATACAGGACACAATTGTCCATAATTATATATAACGTCCCATCATATTCTTATTTATTGTAACTAGAAGCTACAACTTTGATAATGAATTCCATTTGATGGGTAATTTTATATGTAGGTCTGGATAAAGTGGAAATCAGTATGTTATACACGTTTCTGATTTTATGTGAGTTATGATTGTGAATACTGACCTAAGCCAGTTGATTGAATACTACAAAACAAGGTAACTAGTAGGGTTGGTCTACTGTACTGACTACAAAACCTTATATGTTAAAGCTGACCCCTTGTGATGTTGTGGCTTGCATATTGTATTGAAATTTAATTCTGTGTGGGGCTTTGTGTTTCAGCAAATCAACGTCATTCCTATCAATTTTCTTTTTTATTCAAGTTACTTTTATTGATGCAATTTACAGTACTATAAATGAGTATTAATTTCATATTAGGAAACAAGTCTGACTATTTTGGGACTTCTTCAACACTTCCTTAATTAAGACACTTTTTATAAATACATTTTAAATTTAGAATATGTTGTACATCCTGACCTCGACAATTTACCAGATGTTGACCATAATTTAGAGATCCCAAAACAATGTTAATTTACCATCAATTAGTCCCACAATCCGGTGATTATGACGTCATCATTTGAAGTGAGTTTCGTGACGTCATAATCACCGAAAGATGGGACTTATCGACAGTAAATTGTACCCACATCATTATGGGATTTCTAAACCCCCGTATTGCTTAAGCAATTGATTCATATCAAGACCTCATTGAATTATGGTCAACTTCTGGTAAATTGTTGAGGTCAGTTTTTGTGTGTACTGACAGAGAGGAAGGAAATAAACAGATTGCCTATGATGTACATATACCTGATGACCAGCAACAGAAATAAGTTTCTTTTCAGTTTAAGTTTCATTTCAGATTTTTAATTATCGAATTGATTTTAAGAAAAAATATGTAACTAGAGTAACATTTTGTTGTTTAGATAACAGTACAGTTACCTCCCCTTCCAACACTACAGGTTTGTTTTGTATATATAATTATATTCAAGATATCACCAGAATAGCTTCTCATCTCTACTGCCTCCTTACATCCAAGATATCACCAGAATAGCTTCTTCTCATCTCTACTGCCTCCTTACATCCAAGATATCACCAGAATAGCTTCCTCTCATCTCTACTGCCTCCTTACATCCAAGATATCACCAGAATAGCTTCCTCTCATCTCTACTGCCTCCTTACATCCAAGATATCACCAGAATAGCTTCCTCTCATCTCTACTGCCTCCTTACATCCAAGATATCACCAGAATAGCTTCCTCTCATCTCTACTGCCTCCTTACATCCAAGATATCACCAGAATAGCTTCCTCTCATCTCTACTGCCTCCTTACATCCAAGATATTGCCAGAATAGCTTCCTCTCATCTCTACTGCCTCCTTACATCCAAGATATCACCAGAATAGCTTCCTCTCATCTCTACTGCCTCCTTACATCCAAGATATCACCAGAATAGCTTCCTCTCATCTCTACTGCCTCCTTACATCCAAGATATCACCAGAATAGCTTCCTCTCATCTCTACTGCCTCCTTACATCCAAGATATCACCAGAATAGCTTCCTCTCATCTCTACTGCCTCCTTACATCCAAGATATCGCCAGAATAGCTTCCTCTCATCTCTACTGCCTCCTTACATCCAAGATATCACCAGAATAGCTTCTCATTTCTACTGCCTCCTTACATCCAAGATATCGCCAGGATAGCTTCCTCTCATCTCTACTGCCTTCTTACATCCAAGATATCACCAGAATAGCTTCTCATCTCTACTGCCTCCTTACATCCAAGATATCACCAGAATAGCTTCCTCTCATCTCTACTGCCTCCTTACATCCAAGATATCACCAGAATAGCTTCCTCTCATCCTACTGCCTCCTTACATCCAAGATATCTAGCTTCTCTATCATGCCTCCTTACATCCAAGATTATTGCCAGAATAGCTTCCTCTCATCTCTACTGCCTCCTTACATCCAAGGTATTGCCAGAATAGCTTCCTCTCATCTCTACTGCCTCCTTACATCCAAGGTATTGCCAGAATAGCTTCCTCTCATCTCTACTGCCTCCTTACATCCGAGATATTGCCAGAATAGCTTCCTCTCATCTCTACTGCCTCCTTACATCCAAGATATCACCAGAATAGCTTCCTCTCATCTCTACTGCCTCCTTACATCCCAGATATCACCAGAATAGCTTCCTCTCATCTCTACTGCCTCCTTACATCCAAGATATTGCCAGAATAGCTTCCTCTCATCTCTACTGCCTCCTTACATCCAAGATATCACCAGAATAGCTTCCTCTCATCTCTACTGCCTCCTTACATCCAAGATATTGCCAGAATAGCTTCCTCTCATCTCTACTGCCTCCTTACATCCAAGATATCACCAGAATAGCTTCCTCTCATCTCTACTGCTGCCTTACAGCTTAGAAAGAGCCTACTGTCCTCACTACTGCATTTGCTTTAATCAGATTCTTTAAAATTATTACATGTACTGTATTTGCAAAAACAAAATGCGTTTTGATGAATTATGTATTTGATACTTAGTATAATTGACTGTAACCTACATAATATACTTTTGACCAGGAAATTGATGATTTAAGATTTGAAAAATTCTAATTTAATTTTAACTACAGTGTAAATTGATAGTCTAAATTGGACCCTATATAGACTGGAAACTTGTATTTAGTAATAAATCCGAGTACCTGAAACCTGTATAATCTGGAACCTGCAATGATGTTTTCATAACATGGGGCAATCAAATAAAACGCTTCAAATCATGACTTTCTTTCAAAATCACTGTCCAGTCATGAGGTGCCTACTGGGGAGTTATATGTACTGGTTAGGCTTGAAAGTGGTAACTATTTGTGAATACACAGCCAAATCTAGCAATAAAACATACACATATCTCCCCATTTCTTGACTGTTTCACAGCCAAATCTAGCAATAAAACATACACATATCTCTCCATTTCTTGACTGTTTCACAGCCAAATCTAGCAATAAAACATACACATATCTCCCCATTTCTTGACTGTTTCACAGCCAAATCTAGCAATAAAACATACACATATCTCCCCATTTCTTGACTGTTTCACAGCCAAATCTAGCAATAAAACATACACATATCTCCCCATTTCTTGACTGTTTCACAGCCAAATCTAGCACTAAAACATACACATATCTCTCCATTTCTTGACTGTTTCACAGCCAAATCTAGCAATAAAACATACACATATCTCCCCATTTCTTGACTGTTTCACAGCCAAATCTAGCAATAAAACATACACATATCTCCCATTTCTTGACTGTTTCACAGCCAAATCTAGCAATAAAACATACACATATCTCCCCATTTCTTGACTGTTTCACAGCCAAATCTAGCAATAAAACATACACATATCTCCCCATTTCTTGACTGTTTCACAGCCAAATCTAGCAATAAAACATACACATATCTCCCCATTTCTTGACTGTTTCACAGCCAAATCTAGCACTAAAACATACACATATCTCTCCATTTCTTGACTGTTTCACAGCCAAATCTAGCAATAAAACATACACATATCTCCCCATTTCTTGACTGTTTCACAGCCAAATCTAGCAATAAAACATACACATATCTCCCCATTTCTTGACTGTTTCACAGCCAAATCTAGCACTAAAACATACACATATCTCCCCATTTCTTGACTGTTTCACAGCCAAATCTAGCAATAAAACATACACATATCTCCCCCATTTCTTGACTGTTTCACAGCCAAATCTAGCAATAAAACATACACATATCTCCCCATTTCTTGACTGTTTCACAGCCAAATCTAGCAATAAAACATACACATATCTCCCCATTTCTTGACTGTTTCACAGCCAAATCTAGCACTAAAACATACACATATCTCTCCATTTCTTGACTGTTTCACAGCCAAATCTAGCAATAAAACATACACATATCTCTTCATTTCTTGACTGTTTCACAGCCAAATCTAGCAATAAAACATACACATATCTCCCCATTTCTTGACTGTTTCACAGCCAAATCTAGCAATAAAACATACACATATCTCTCCATTTCTTGACTGTTTCACAAAAACAAGCTAAGTGTATCGTTTAATTTGCTTGATCAGTCTTATGTAGAGTTTGATTATTGTTGATTCGTTGATTTTTCTACCCTTGTAAATATGTGAAAATAATTGTTTGTACTGTAAAAAGATCTTCCTCTTCTTCATGTGCATATACTGTAATAGGCTTCTCTATAAAGGGGACACCTTAAAAACAAATGGTCCCGCCAACTTATTAATAATATACTGTATCATTATTATAAAGCTTAAATCCCTCAGCCTCTTGTTTGCTAGAAATTCTTTAAAGATGCTCCACCGCTGACAAATAGTATTTTTTTACTATCAAAAACAGGAGTAGACGATTTAGTATTTTTCTTCAGTTACAAAAGTTACTTACTTTACACCATTACCAACATTGAAAAGTTTGAGCTTCTAATTTTACTTAAAGTTAAAAATATGCAAAATAAGTAATTGCATCCCGAAAAAAATCCGTGGCACTATATCCTATATTGAATGAAGTACTGATTGCGCATGCACCAAAGGCAAACTAAATAATTTCATATTATTTTTTGTGTTAATTATACATATATATACACGATTAAACGCTAATTATTGTTCAAATGATGAATATCATTTATGCTCTGTCTGCGGTGGAGCATCTTTAAGGCTCTTTTACATTTTGCACAACTGTGTGTGGTTATGATTTATTGCACAGCTAGAACTTGCAAATATTGTTGGAAGGCTATTCAAAATGGGATTTTTTTTAGAGAATTTGTGTTGCCAAAATATTGATGTTATTGATGTTTAACTTTTGGAATCAGAAATGAAAAGTTTGTTATTAATTGCAACATCAGAATTTTTTTATTGATTGATTTCAACACCAAACAAATGCAATATTCCCTGTGTAATTCATGTGAACAGTGAAGATCAGGCGCAATTTTAGTCAACTGGAGCGTGGTAATTAGGACAACGTCGGAAAAACAAGACAATCTGCATTTCATTTATTTTATCTGGTTCACAAAGTGATGATCAGTGTAGAATTAACAGTAAGCTAATTTTTCAATTCTACAAAATTATCAAGCTCGTTTTACATTCCCATTTAAAATCAATAAAATCTGTTTCCGGAATGTAGTGGACCTTTAAAATGAAACAAAATCCAATGCTTCCAGATATCATCTGTGGCCTTTATTTGAATTATGGTACAGTTAAAACTCAAATGAAAAGGATACAAAATCAAATAATTTTGCTAGTGCATATTACAAATTAGAAATAACAAAAAAGAATAGCATAATAACACAAAAAAGCCACCAATGGGATAATATTAATTCTTAGGAAAATGCATCTTGCATAGACTTAAATAACAATATTCATTTTTGTTCTTGGTCAAAATGTCCCCGTGATATTGATATTGCATCATTTGTTAAATTTTTAATGCATGCTTATTGATTATTTTATTATTAACTTGTATCAAAATGCATGTGAGTAAAATCTTCTTAAAGATATGGTATTAGTAATCTGAATAAATAGATAGCATGCATTTGTTTGTTTGTATTGTCATTTTAGTAATATCATTATATAAATAGCATGCATTTGTTTATTTATGTTGTCATTTCATGGTCCTTATACTATCACTAATGTTGCTGCAGTACTTTCAATACTTTGATTTTATGGTGTTTATTGTAATGTACACCTTGTATCCACAGATAACTCCACCACTACTCCTTCTGCCCCTACCACACCAATTGTACTCATCCCAGGTTGGTAACATTAACCCGTCACTAAGTGCCAGTTCAATCCAAAAAACAAACATTGTAACTCTAATCTACACCTGTATTCAGTGTGCTGTAAACCTAATCTATACTTGTGTTCAGTGTGCTGTAACCCTAATCTACACCTGTAATCAGTGGGCTGTAACCCTTATCTACACATGTATTCAGTGTGCTGTAACCCTAATCTACACCTGTGTTCAGTGTACTGTAACTCTAATCTATACCTGTGTTCAGTGGGCTGTAACCCTAATCTATACCTGTATTCAGTGTGCTGTAACCCTAATCCATACCTGTATTCAGTGTGCTGTAACCCTAATCTATACCTGTGTTCAGTGTGCTGTAACCCTAATCTATACCTGTATTCAGTGTGCTGTAAACCTAATCTATACCTGTGTTCAGTGTGCTGTAACCCTAATCTATACCTGTGTTCCGTGTGCTGTAACCCTAATCTACACCTGTATTCAGTGTGCTGTAACCCTTATCTATACCTGTAATCAGTGTGCTGTAGCCCTAATCTATACCTGTGTTCAGTGTGCTGTAACCCTAATCTACACCTGTATCCAGTGTACTGTAACCCTAATCTATACCTGTGTTCAGTGGGCTGTAACCCTAATCTATACCTGTATTCAGTGTGCTGTAACCCTAATCCATACCTGTATTCAGTGTGCTGTAACCCTAATCTATACATGTGTTCAGTGTGCTGTAACCCTAATCTATACCTGTATTCAGTGTGCTGTAACCCTAATCTACACCTGTATTCAGTGTGCTGTAACCCTAATCTACACCTGTAATCAGTGTGCTGTAACCCTAATCTACACCTGTATACAGTGCTGTAACCCTAATCTATACCTGTAATCAGTGTGCTGTAGCCCTAATCTATACCTGTGTTCAGTGTGCTGTAACCCTAATCTACACCTGTATCCAGTGTACTGTAACCCTAATCTATACCTGTGTTCAGTGGGCTGTAACCCTAATCTATACCTGTATTCAGTGTGCTGTAACCCTAATCCATACCTGTATTCAGTGTGCTGTAACCCTAATCTATACCTGTGTTCAGTGTGCTGTAACCCTAATCTATACCTGTGTTCAGTGTGCTGTAACCCTAATCTATACCTGTATCCAGTGTACTGTAGCCCTAATTTACACCTGTATTCAGTGTGCTGTAACCCTTATCTACACATGTATTCAGTGTGCTGTAACCCTAATCTATACCTGTGTTCAGTGTGCTGTAACCCTAATCTACACCTGTAATCAGTGGGCTGTAACCCTAATCTACACCTGTATTCAGTGCTGTAACCCTAATCTATACCTGTAATCAGTGTGCTGTAACCCTATTCTATACCTGTAATCAGTGTGCTGTAACCCTAATCTATACCTGTAATCAGTGTGCTGTAACCCTTATCTACACATGTATTCAGTGGGCTGTAACCCTAATCTATACCTGTGTTCAGTGTGCTGTAACCCTTATCTACACATGTATTCAGTGAGCTGTAACCCTAATCTATATACCTGTAATCAGTGTGCTGTAACCCTAATCTACACCTGTATTCAGTGTGCTGTAACCCTAATCTATATCTGTGTTCAGTGGGCTGTAAACCCTAATCTATACCTGTGTTCAGTGTGCTGTAACCCTAATCTACACCTGTATCAGTGTGCTGTAACCCTAATCTATACCTGTGTTCAGTGGGCTGTAACCCTAATCTATACCTGTGTTCAGTGTGCTGTAACCCTAATCTATACCTGTATTCAGTGAGCTGTAACCCTAATCTACACATGTATTCAGTGTGCTGTAACCCTTATCTACACTTGTATTCAGTGTGCTGTAACCCTAATCTACACCTGTATTCAGTGCTGTAACCCTAATATATACCTGTAATCAGTGTGCTGTAACCCTAATCTACACATGTATTCAGTGTGCTGTAACCCTAATCTATACCTGTGTTCAGTGTGCTGTAACCCTAATCTACACCTGTAATCAGTGTGCTGTAACCCTAATCTACACCTGTAATCAGTGTGCTGTAACCCTAATCTATACCTGTGTTCAGTGGGCTGTAACCCTAATCTATACCTGTATTCAGTGTGCTGTAACCCTAATCTACACATGTATTCAGTGTGCTGTAACCCTAATCTACACCTGTATTCAGTGTGCTGTAACCCTAATCTACACTTGTATTCAGTGTGCTGTAACCCTAATCTACACCTGTATACAGTGCTGTAACCCTAATCTATACCTGTATTCAGTGTGCTGTAACCCTAATCTACACTTGTATTCAGTGTGCTGTAACCCTAATCTACACCTGTATACAGTGCTGTAACCCTAATCTATACCTGTAATCAGTGTGCTGTAACCCTAATCTACACATGTATTCAGTGTGCTGTAACCCTAATCTATACCTGTGTTCAGTGTGCTGTAACCCTAATCTACACCTGTAATCAGTGTGCTGTAATCCTAATCTACACCTGTAATCAGTGTGCTGTAACCCTAATCTATACCTGTGTTCAGTGGGCTGTAACCCTAATCTATACCTGTGTTCAGTGGGCTGTAACCCTAATCTACACATGTATTCAGTGTGCTGTAACCCAAATCTACACCTGTATTCAGTGTGCTGTAACCCTAATCTATACCTGTGTTCAGTGTGCTGTAACCCTAATCTATACCTGTGTTCAGTGGGCTGTAACCCTAATCTATACCTGTGTTCCGTGGGCTGTAACCCTAATCTATACCTGTGTTCAGTGTGCTGTAACCCTAATCTATACCTGTGTTCAGTGTGCTGTAACCCTAATTATCCCCCGCGAAACGCGTTTGCGGGGGATATTGATTTGGGCTCTGTCCGTCCGTGCGTCCGTCGTCCGTCCGTCCGTCCGTCCGTCCGAGTATCGTTTCCGGGCTATAACTCCTAAACCGTTCAACTTGGCTACACGAAACTTTCTGTACATGTTAGGCTAGTGCTCTAGTTGTGCCTTTTGCTAATGGGAACCTTTCATTTTCGATACTTTTTCTGTTACCATGGAAACTTATTCAAAAATACCATATTATTAAAGTTTCCTTTCTATTCCGGGCTATAACTCGAAAACCGTTCAACTTGGCTACACGAAACTTTCTGTACATGTTAGGCTAGTGCTCTAGTTGTGCCTTTTTCTAATGGGAACCTTCCATTTTCAATACTTTTTCTGTTACCATGGAAACTTATTAAAAAATACCATATTATTAAAGTTTCCTTTCTATTCCCGGCTATAACTCGAAAACCGTTCAACTTGGCTACACGAAACTTTCTGTACATGTTAGGCTAGTGCTCTAGTTGTGCCTTTTGCTAATGGAAACCTTTCATTTTCGATACTTTTTCTGTTACCATGGAAACTTATTCAAAAATACCATATTATTAAAGTTTCCTTTCTATTCCGGGCTATAACTCGAAAACCGTTCAATTTGGCTACACGAAACTTTCTGTACATGTTAGGCTAGTGCTCTAGTTGTGCCTTTTTCTAATGGGAACCTTCCATTTTCAATACTTTTTCTGTTACCATGGAAACTTATTCAAAAATACCATATTATTAAAGTTTCCTTTCTATTCCGGGCTATAATCGAAAACCATTCAATTTGGCTACACGAAACTTTCTGTACATGTTAGGCTAGTGCTCTAGTTGTGCCTTTTTCTAATGGGAACCTTCCATTTTCAATACTTTTTCTGTTACCATGGAAATTTATTAAAAAATACCATATTATTAAAGTTTCCTTTCTATTCCGGGCTATAATCGAAAACCATTCAACTTGGCTACACGAAACTTTCTGTACATGTTAGGCTAGTGCTCTAGTTGTGCCTTTTGCTAATGGGAACCTTTCATTTTCGATACTTTTTCTGTTACTATGGAAACTTATTTAAAAATACCATATTATTAAAGTTTCCTTTCTATTTCAGGCTATAACTCAAAAACCGTTCAACTTGGCTACACGAAACTTTCTGTACATGTTAGGCTAGTGCTCTAGTTGTGCCTTTTTCTAATGGGAACCTTCCATTTTCAATACTTTTTCTGTTACCATGGAAACTTATTTAAAAATACCATATTATTAAAGTTTCCTTCTACTTAAACATGTTACATCAATTCTGTGTTCTTTTATTCTTTTAAATGTCATGTTACTGGAGAGCGGATATATTGTTGTATGAATTTATTCAAGGACAATACTAAGCTCTGTTCAAATAGTTAAACCTACATGGATGACAATATCAAGATTTAAACTCTTAGTTACAATGAGCTTCATTTATTTTATGTTTGAGCTTTCATACACAACTGGGCGCGGGGGATAATGCCAAGCTTTGCGGCTCCTTGTCTACACCTGTATTCAGTGTGCTGTAACCCTAATCTATACCTGTATTCAGTGTGCTGTAACCCTAATCTACACCTGTATTCAGTGGGCTGTAACCCTAATCTATACCTGTGTTCAGTGTGCTGTAACCCTAATCTATACCTGTATTCAGTGTGCTGTAACCCTAATCTATACCTGTGTTCAGTGTGCTGTAACCCTAATCTATACCTGTATTCAGTGTGCTGTAACCCTAATCTATACCTGTATTCAGTGTGCTGTAACCCTAATCTATACCTGTATTCAGTGCTGTAACCCTAATCTATACCTGTAATCAGTGTGCTGTAACCCTAATCTATACCTGTATTCAGTGTGCTGTAACCAGAATCAATTTTTGAATTCATGATCAGTGTACTCTATTAAGGAAGTCCTCGATTGCTGATACTGAACAATTTATTCATTAAATAACACGTTTGAATTTGACAGATTTTGGGGACCTAAAAGGGCACATACTATACACAGTCCTATGAAAAGATCTGCTGTTGTTTTAAGATTTTATAGTCTGAAATGGAGGAGAGGAGGGGATAATTTCATTTAATACTTTATATGTCCCTGCCATGAAATGAGGATTTGGCAGGGTGGGGGAGGGGATTGGGGATTTGGCAGGTTGGGGGAGGGGAGTGGGAATTGGGGATGTGGCAGGGTGGGGGAGGGGAGGGGAGATTGGCAGCTTGTTGGTATATAGTATTTCTCTGTTTCACACCACACACTATCCACTCTCCTATCACTGTTCCTGGACTTTGCTATATATGGACACAGGGGCATTCATGTTTAACACACGTCTAGGTTTATTTTTAAGATTTTTTTCTACTATTACTAATTTTGTTCCCCCAACAGTGGACCTGTACAACAACACGTATACGGTGCCTATAACCGTTGACTCCGTGAGATGTCAGGATGTGAATGGTCAGGCGTTGACCTGTCCCACCAATAGTCCCATAGATCCGACATTTTCTGTGGATACCTGTAGCAATGTAGTGCTTGGGGTAAGTTTTATTTCTATAACGATTATTTTCATTTGTACCGGTAAATATTTTGTTGTGTTTGGGGTATATCTTCAAAACTCATTTTCCTCATTTTTAGCACCATAAAAAGTTGAAAGCTCTCTTTGCAGAAAAGTATGAAATGTATGTTTCTTGGCTTCCACATAAAGTAGATCAAATTGATGGACCAACAAATTAAAGTGACTTATTTATAACATCTATAGGCAAACACATCTATAATACAAGAATATGTTACATGTGTCAAATGGACACGGATATCTCAACCCAAGTGAACGATTTTGGATGGTCAGGCCAAGGTTATTACTTATTTCCCTAGAAACCAGGGGAATAAGCTTGTCAATTTTGGAAGAAAAACGGGTCTTTACAGTGGTTGTTGAAAATGATTTTATTGATAAACAGGAGGTAATTATTACAAACAAGGGGACACAATCAGAACGGTAGTAAGAATGCCATTCATGCTTGACAAATGTTTAAATACCACCATATATTGCGGTAAATCAATGAAAATTGTTGAAATAAATATTTGATTGACTTTTCAGGTTGAGTATATTTTGACGTATGGGACTGATGTACCAGAGTTTCTCGAGGAGACTCAGCAGGTCGTGACCTCGGCCATGGTCAGACTGACCTTAGGCAATATCAACCAGGCCAGTCTACCTATTACACAGATTTACAGCTCCAAATTTGTAGGAGTGAGTATCTTCAGACGAATGGACATTATAATCAAACACTTATAGATAAGGCTTCATCATGTAGCTATAGTGACCAAAATTTTCTTCATTTATTTATAATTTGAAATATCATGTTGTTGTATAAAATCAAGTTCATATACATGTTTAATTATAGAGCTGTTACATTTTGAGTTTGATATTGCTAAGTGATGAATCATAGACATGGACATTGGTCTATTAATACTAAAAAACAAAATTTCAATATTTTGTAGGCATCAGAGGCAAATGTGGTAGAAAAAAGTGGAAACCCAGGGTATTTGTTTGGGAAACCGGTGAGGGCTGGTATCCGGTACAACATTGCTGGTAATTCTAGGTATGTAATGATGATATCAAAATGGAACACTTACTTACATAGAGTTATCGCAGTGGGTGAAGTTTGCCGTTTATCATACAGTGTAACATTCCAGCAGCCATAAAACCTTACTAGTGGTATTATGTTACCCAACTTTCTTTTGCATGCAATTTATCTTCACGAATATAGTAATCCAAGTAAAGTGAAAGTTATCTCCTCAAATTAATTATTACATCATTTGTATTGATAGGAAATCCCTGTCAATTTTTATATCCGTGAATGTCAATCTTCAAGAACATGTTTTGGTATAGAAATCGTGAAATTTTGAATTAGTCACAACAGGAAGTGGGTTAATAGTACTCCTCCATGGTGAACTATTCTACCTTTTTATTAAAGAGTTCAAATGTATCCTACGAGTGAATGAATAAATTTGAAAATACATGATTTTATGAATCAAATACCTTGCATAAATCAAGAGCACAATGTACATTTTGTATGTGTTTAATGGAATATCCTTGTGACTGATAGCTTTCCCATTCGGTGTGATTTGTATACTGCAAAAAACGTTTTGTCATCTTTACCTGTCGAAAAGTCAAGAAGGACCAAAATTAGTGGGAAACTGTTAAAATTGTTTATTGTTAAAGCTTAATAACTTTTGTTCTCTATACAGTTTTGCTATATCGGAGAACTTGTATGACCTAACCCTCGTCAAATCAACAGGATCTGGAGACTGTGCCACGGGCTCGGCCAACCGTCTTCAGGTGAACTTTGGTGAAGATGTACGCACAGGCTGTCTCATCAGGTATAGTCATGTGACCTTTCTAGGTTTAAACCTACAAGAGATTGGTGTTTATGGTGTGACATGACCAAGAAAAAATTGTACATGCAGACAAAACAGATTTTTGACTGGAAATAGAGAATAAAACGAGAATGGCCTCCTGATAGGAGCAGTGCTAAGTGCTTGTCATTGTTATTTCCATTTACATGTGATAATGGCTATTTGGTTAGGATCTTAGTGTGTACCCCATAATTGGTTATTTTCGAAAACAAAGAATTACATGTTTTCATTTAAAACAAGAAAATAGAATTTCAATGAATTAAAATGAATGTTTTCATTTTTTCACAGATCACATTTTCGTGTCTTTTTGATCATGAAAAATCACACAATAATTAAAACAACTGGTAAATTATACATAGAGGATCATACACGAGTGGCTATTTGATATGAAATTTATCAAACAAGTTCAATAATTTGATATGCCCCTAGCCTTTGGGTGAGTGGCATATCACATTATTCAACAAGTTTGATAAATTTCATATCACATAGTCATAAGTGTAAGATTCTATTTATCACATAACTTTCATGTATAGAAATAAGCAAAACTTTTAATTTTGTCTCTATACAAAAATAGTAGAAATCTGGCTGGATATGACATTTCCGTCTACTGAAACAATCATGCAATGTCATATATATAACCTTTATACAGGACCAAAAAGGAGTTTATAAACAAATAACCTTTATACAGGACAAAAAGGGAGTTTATAGACAAATAACCTTTATACAGGACAAAAACAGGAGTTTATAGACGAATAACTTTTATCCAGGACAAAAAGGGAGTTTATAGACAAATCACCTTTATACAAGACAAAAAAGGAGTTTATAAACGAATAACCTTTATACAGGATAAAAACATGAGTTTATAGACAAATAACCTTAATACAGGACAAAAAGTGAGGTTATAGACAAATAACCTTTATACCAGACAAAAAAGGAGTTTATAGACAAATCACCTTTATACAGGACAAAAAGGGAGTTTATAGACACATAACCTTTATATAGCACAAAAAGGGAGTTTATAGACAAATCACCTTTATACAGGACAAAAACAGGAGTTTATAGACAAATCACCTTTATACCAGACAAAAAGGGAGTTTATAGACAAATAACCTTTATACAGGGCAAAAAAGGAGTTTATAGACAAAAAAAACCTTTATACAGGACAAAAAGGGAGTTTATAGACAAATAACCTTTATACAGGGCAAAAAAGGAGGTTATAGACAAATAACCTTTATACAAGACAAAAAGGGAGTTTATAGACGAATAACCTTTATACAGTACAAAAACATGAGTTTATAGACAAATAACCTTTATACCAGACAAAAAAGGAGTTTATAGACAAATAACCTTTATACAGGACAAAAAAGGAGTTTATAGACAAAAAAAACTTTTATACAGGGCAAAAAAGGAGTTTATAGACAAATAACCTTAATACAGGACAAAAAGTGAGGTTATAGACAAATAACCTTTATACCAGACAAAAAAGGAGTTTATAGACAAATCACCTTTATACAATGACAAAAAGGGAGTTTATAGACGAATAACCTTTATACAGCACAAAAAGGGAGTTTATAGACACATAACCTTTATATAGCACAAAAAGGGAGTTTATAGACGAATATACCTTTATACAGGACAAAAAAGGGAGTTTATAGACAAATAACCTTTATACCAGACAAAAAAGGAGTTTATAGACAAATCACCTTTATACATGACAAAAAGGGAGTTTATAGACGAATAACCTTTATACAGCACAAAAAGGGAGTTTATAGACAAATCACCTGCATATATATACAGGACAAAAAGGGAGTTTATAGACAAATCACCTTTATACAGGACAAAAACAGGAGTTTATAGACAAATCAGCTTTATACAGGACAAAAAGGGAGTTTATAGACATATCACCTGCATTATACAGCACAAAAAAGGAGTTTATAGACAAAAAAACCTTTATACAGGACAAAAACAGGAGTTTATAGACAAATCAGCTTTATACAGGACAAAAAGGGAGTTTATAGACATATAACCTTTATACAGCACAAAAAAGGAGTTTATAGACAAAAAAACCTTTATACAGGACAAAAACAGGAGTTTATAGACAAATCACCTTTATACAGGACAAAAAGGGAGTTTATAGACACATAACCTTTATACAGCACCAAAAGGGAGTTTATAGACAAATCACCTTTATACAGGACAAAAACAGGAGTTTATAGACAAATCACCTTCATGTATATACAGGACAAAAAGGGAGTTTATAGACACATAACCTTTATACAGCACCAAAAGGGAGTTTATAAACAAATCACCTTTATACAGGACAAAAACAGGAGTTTATAGACAAATCACCTTTATACAGGACAAAAAGGGAGTTTATAGACACATAACCTTTATACAGCACCAAAAGGGAGTTTATAGACAAATCACCTTTATACAGGACAAAAACAGGAGTTTATAGACAAATCACCTTTATACAGGACAAAAAGGGAGTTTATAGACACATAACCTTTATACAGCACCAAAAGGGAGTTTATAGACAAATCACCTTTATACAGGACAAAAACAAGAGTTTATAGACAAATCACCTTCATACAGGACAAAAAGGTAGTTTATAGACACATAACCATATACAGCACAAAAAGGGAGTTTATTGACAAAAAACCTTTATACAGGACAAAAACAGGAGTTTATAGACAAATCACCTTTATACAGGACGAAAAAGGAGTTTTTAGACATATAACCTTTATACAGCACAAAAAGGGAGTTTATAGACAAAAAACCTTTATACAGGACAAAAAGGGAGTTTATAGACAAAAAACCTTTATACAAGAAAAATAGGAGTTTATAGACTAATAACCTTTATACACAGGTCAATTTTGTTGATATTGCTCATTTGGAACATGTATAGTTATAAGGTGTTATTGAAAGGTGTTGTAATTTTTTCTAATCAGGTTGTCTTATATAACAGTTTACCACTTTAACTCTGTTATCACAGGTTTAACTTGGAGAATGTAAAACTGTATTGCACGTTCCATTGTACAGGAAATCGTATTAGGTATTGAAACAGCTTGGAAAATGTCAAACCTAATGGAATGTCTGGGGACACCGTTGAACTTTATCTGACTATTTCGGATCCTACAATCACTGGGCCACCTGTGATATATTTAAATGGATCACCAATGATCCTGGGACCAACCTGCTCATGTTCTGTTATTAGCCGTGAAAATTTACTATGTAGGTAACCTCCAGTATCACTGGTCCTACTTGTTCTATAACACCTGTGATCTATTGTAACAAATCTCCACAATATTGTAGATAAGCTACCATGGGAATGTAGGTAATCCTAGAACTATTGGTCCACAATATCATGTTAGGTCCTACATGTTCTGAAACCTGATGTAAACTCCACTATCAGTGAATCCTACATGTTCTTATGACCTGTGATATATTGTAGGTAATCTCCACTATCAGCAGTCCTACGTGTTCTGTAACGACCTGTGATATATTGTAGGTAATTCCCACTATCAGTGGTCCTACATGTTCTGTAATGACCTGTGATATATTGTAGGTAACCTCCACTATCAGTGGTCCTACGTGTTCTGTAACGACCTGTGATATATTGTAGGTAATCTCCACTATCATGGTCCTACATGTTCTGTAATGACCTGTGGTATATATTGTAGGTAACCTCCACTATCAGTGGTCCTACGTGTTCTGTAACGACCTGTGATATATTGTAGGTAATCAGTGGTCCTACATGTTCTGTAACGACCTGTGGTATATATTGTAGGTAATCCTCCACTATCAGTGGTCCTACGTGTTCTGTAACGACCTGTGATATATTGTAGGTAATCAGTGGTCCTACATGTTCTGTAACGACCTGTGATATATTGTAGGTAATCTCCACTATCAGTGGTCCTACATGTTCTGTAACGACCTGTGATATATTGTAGGTAATCTCCACTATCAGTGGTCCTACATGTTCTGTAACGACCTGTGATATATTGTAGGTAATCTCCACTATCAGTGGTCCTACGTGTTCTGTAACGACCTGTGATATATTGTAGGTAACCTCCACTATCAGTGGTCCTACGTGTTCTGTAACGACCTGTGATATATTGTAGGTAATCAGTGGTCCTACGTGTTCTGTAACGACCTGTGATATATTGTAGGTAATCAGTGGTCCTACGTGTTCTGTAACGACCTGTGATATATTGTAGGTAATCTCCACTATCAGTGGTCCTACATGTTCTGTAAAGACCTGTGATATATTGTAGGTAATCTCCACTATCAGTGGTCCTACGTGTTCTGTAACGACCTGTGATATATTGTAGGTAATCTCCACTATCAGTGGTCCTACATGTTCTGTAACGACCTGTGATATATTGTAGGTAATCTCCACTATCAGTGGTCCTACGTGTTCTGTAACGACCTGTGATATATTGTAGGTAATCTCCACTATCAGTGGTCCTACGTGTTCTGTAACGACCTGTGATATATTGTAGGTAATCTCCACTATCAGTGGTCCTACGTGTTCTGTAATGACCTGTGATATATTGTAGGTAATCTCCACTATCAGTGGTCCTACGTGTTCTGTAACGACCTGTGGTATATTGTAGGTAATCTCCACTATCAGTGGTCCTACGTGTTCTGTAACGACCTGTGATATATTGTAGGTAATCAGTGGTCCTACGTGTTCTGTAACGACCTGTGATATATTGTAGGTAATCTCCACTATCAGTGGTCCTACGTGTTCTGTAACGACCTGTGATATATTGTAGGTAATCACTTCAGTGGTCCTACGTGTTCTGTAACGACCTGTGATATATTGTAGGTAATCACTATCAGTGGTCCTACATGTTCTGTAACGACCTGTGGTATATTGTAGGTAATCTCCACTATCAGTGGTCCTACATGTTCTGTAATGACCTGTGATATATTGTAGGTAATCTCCACTATCAGTGGTCCTACGTGTTCTGTAACGACCTGTGGTATATTGTAGGTAATCTCCACTATCAGTGGTCCTACATGTTCTGTAACGACCTGTGATATATTGTAGGTAATCTCCACTATCAGTGGTCCTACGTGTTCTGTAACGACCTGTGATATATTGTAGGTAATCTCCACTATCAGTGGTCCTACGTGTTCTGTAACGACCTGTGATATATTGTAGGTAATCAGTGGTCCTACATGTTCTGTAACGACCTGTGGTATATTGTAGGTAATCTCCACTATCAGTGGTCCTACGTGTTCTGTAATGACCTGTGGTATATTGTAGGTAATCTCCACTATCAGTGGTCCTACGTGTTCTGTAACGACCTGTGATATATTGTAGGTAATCTCCACTATCAGTGGTCCTACGTGTTCTGTAATGACCTGTGGTATATTGTAGGTAATCTCCACTATCAGTGGTCCTACATGTTCTGTAACGACCTGTGATATATTGTAGGTAATCTCCACTATCAGTGGTCCTACGTGTTCTGTAATGACCTGTGACATATTGTAGGTAACCTCCACTATCAGTGGTCCTACGTGTTCTGTAACGACCTGTGATATATTGTAGGTAATCTCCACATATTCAAGACCTGTGGTATATAGGTAATCTGTATCATTGTCCTAAATGTTCTGTAATGACCTATATATTGTAGGTAATCTCCACTATCAGTGGTCCTACGTATGTTCTGTAACAGACCATGTGATATATATTGTAGGTAATCTCCACTGTCAGTGGTCCTACGTGTTCTGTAACGACCTGTGGTATATATTGTAGGTAATCATATCGTCCTACGTGTTCTGTAACGACCTGTGATATATTGTAGGTAATCTCCACTATCAGTGGTCCTACATGTTCTGTAACGACCTGTGATATATTGTAGGTAATCTCCACTATCAGTGGTCCTACATGTTCTGTAACGACCTGTGATATATTGTAGGTAATCTCCACTATCAGTGGTCCTACGTGTTCTGTAACGACCTGTGATATATTGTAGGTAATCTCCACTATCAGTGGTCCTACGTGTTCTGTAACGACCTGTGATATATTGTAGGTAATCTCCACTATCAGTGGTCCTACATGTTCTGTAACGACCTGTGATATATTGTAGGTAATCTCCACTATCAGTGGTCCTACGTGTTCTGTAACGACCTGTGATATATTGTAGGTAATCTCCACTGTCAGTGGTCCTACAGTGTTCTGTAACGACCTGTGGTATATTGTAGGTAATCTCTCCACTATCATTGGTCCTACAATGTTCTGTAACGACCTGTGATATATTGTAGGTAATCTCCACTGTCAGTGGTCCTACGTGTTCTGTAACGACCTGTAATATGTTGTAGGTAATCTCCACTATCAGTGGTCCTATGTGTTCTGTAATGACCTGTGATATATTGTAGGTAATCTCCACTATCAGTGGTCCTACGTGTTCTGTAACGACCTGTGATATATTGTAGGTAATCTCCACTATCAGTGGTCCTACGTGTTCTGTAAACGACCTGTGAATATTGTAGGTAATCTCCACTATCAGTGGTCCTACGTGTTCTGTAACGACCTGTGATATATTGTAGGTAACCTCCACTATCAGTGGTCCTACGTGTTCTGTAACGACCTGTGATATATTGTTAGGTAACCTCCACTATCAGTGGTCCTACGTGTTCTGTAATGACCTGTGATATATTGTAGGTAATCTCCACTATCAGTGGTCCTACATGTTCTGTAACGACCTGTGGTATATTGTAGGTAATCTCCACTATCAGTGGTCCTACATGTTCTGTAATGACCTGTGATATATTGTAGGTAACCTCCACTATCAGTGGTCCTACGTGTTCTGTAACGACCTGTGATATATTGTAGGTAATCTCCACTATCAGTGGTCCTACGTGTTCTGTAACGACCTGTGATATATTGTAGGTAATCTCCACTATCAGTGGTCCTACGTGTTCTGTAAACGACCTGTGGTATATTGTAGGTAATCTCCACTATCAGTGGTCCTACGTGTTCTGTAACGACCTGTGGTATATTTGTAGGTAATCTCCACTATCAGTGGTCCTACGTGTTCTGTAACGACCTGTGATATATTGTAGGTAATCTCCACTATCAGTGGTCCTACGTGTTCTGTAACGACCTGTGATATATTGTAGGTAATCTCCACTATCAGTGGTCCTACGTGTTCTGTAACGACCTGTGGTATATTGTAGGTAATCTCCACTATCAGTGGTCCTACATGTTCTGTAATGACCTGTGATATATTGTAGGTAATCTCCACTATCAGTGGTCCTACGTGTTCTGTAACGACCTGTGATATATTGTAGGTAATCTCCACTATCAGTGGTCCTACGTGTTCTGTAACGACCTGTGATATATTGTAGGTAACCTCCACTATCAGTGGTCCTACGTGTTCTGTAACGACCTGTGATATATTGTAGGTAACCTCCACTATCAGTGGTCCTACGTGTTCTGTAACGACCTGTGATATATTGTAGGTAACCTCCACTATCAGTGGTCCTACGTGTTCTGTAACGACCTGTGATATATTGTAGGTAACCTCCACTATCAGTGGTCCTACGTGTTCTGTAACGACCTGTGATATATTGTAGGTAATCAGTGGTCCTACGTGTTCTGTAACGACCTGTGGTATATTGTAGGTAATCTCCACTATCAGTGGTCCTACGTGTTCTGTAACGACCTGTGATATATTGTAGGTAACCTCCACTATCAGTGGTCCTACATGTTCTGTAACGACCTGTGGTATATTGTAGGTAATCTCCACTATCAGTGGTCCTACATGTTCTGTAATGACCTGTGGTATATTGTAGGTAATCTCCACTATCAGTGGTCCTACGTGTTCTGTAAACGACCTGTGGTATATTGTAGGTAATCTCCACTATCAGTGGTTCTACATGTTCTGTAACGACCTGTGATATATTGTAGGTAATCTCCACTATCAGTGGTCCTACGTGTTCTGTAACGACCTGTGATATATTGTAGGTAATCTCCACTATCAGTGGTCCTACGTGTTCTGTAACGACCTGTGATATATTGTAGGTAATCACTATCAGTGGTCCTACGTGTTCTGTAACGACCTGTGATATATTGTAGGTAATCTCCACTATCAGTGGTCCTACGTGTTCTGTAACGACCTGTGATATATTGTAGGTAATCTCCACTATCAGTGGTCCTACGTGTTCTGTAACGACCTGTGATATATTGTAGGTAATCTCCACTATCAGTGGTCCTACGTGTTCTGTAACGACCTGTGATATATTGTAGGTAATCTCCACTATCAGTGGTCCTACGTGTTCTGTAACGACCTGTGATATATTGTAGGTAATCTCCACTATCAGTGGTCCTACATGTTCTGTAACGACCTGTGGTATATTGTAGGTAATCTCCACTATCAGTGGTCCTACGTGTTCTGTAACGACCTGTGATATATTGTAGGTAATCTCCACTATCAGTGGTCCTACGTGTTCTGTAACGACCTGTGGTATATTGTAGGTAATCTCCACTATCAGTGGTCCTACATGTTCTGTAACGACCTGTGGTATATTGTAGGTAATCTCCACTGTCAGTGGTCCTACGTGTTCTGTAACGACCTGTGATATATTGTAGGTAATCTCCACTATCAGTGGTCCTACGTGTTCTGTAACGACCTGTGATATATTGTAGGTAATCTCCACTATCAGTGGTCCTACGTGTTCTGTAACGACCTGTGGTATATTGTAGGTAATCTCCACTATCATTGGTCCTAAATGTTCTGTAATGACCTGTGGTATATTGTAGGTAATCTCCACTGTCAGTGGTCCTACGTGTTCTGTAACGACCTGTGATATATTGTAGGTAATCTCCACTGTCAGTGGTCCTACGTGTTCTGTAACGACCTGTGATATATTGTAGGTAATCTCCACTATCATTGGTCCTACGTGTTCTGTAATGACCTGTGGTATATTGTAGGTAATCTCCACTGTCAGTGGTCCTACGTGTTCTGTAACGACCTGTGATATATTGTAGGTAATCTCCACTGTCAGTGGTCCTACGTGTTCTGTAACGACCTGTGATATATTGTAGGTAATCTCCACTATCAGTGGTCCTACGTGTTCTGTAACGACCTGTGATATATTGTAGGTAATCTCCACTGTCAGTGGTCCTACGTGTTCTGTAACGACCTGTGATATATTGTAGGTAATCTCCACTATCAGTGGTCCTACGTGTTCTGTAACGACCTGTGATATATTGTAGGTAATCTCCACTATCAGTGGTCCTACGTGTTCTGTAACGACCTGTGATATATTGTAGGTAATCTCCACTATCAGTGGTCCTACATGTTCTGTAACGACCTGTGATATATTGTAGGTAATCTCCACTATCAGTGGTCCTACGTGTTCTGTAACGACCTGTGGTATATTGTAGGTAATCTCCACTATCAGTGGTCCTACATGTTCTGTAACGACCTGTGATATATTGTAGGTAATCTCCACTATCAGTGGTCCTACGTGTTCTGTAACGACCTGTGATATATTGTAGGTAATCTCCACTATCAGTGGTCCTACGTGTTCTGTAACGACCTGTGGTATATTGTAGGTAATCTCCACTATCAGTGGTCCTACGTGTTCTGTAACGACCTGTGATATATTGTAGGTAATCTCCACTATCAGTGGTCCTACGTGTTCTGTAACGACCTGTGATATATTGTAGGTAATCTCCACTATCAGTGGTCCTACGTGTTCTGTAACGACCTGTGGTATATTGTAGGTAATCTCCACTATCAGTGGTCCTACGTGTTCTGTAACGACCTGTGATATATTGTAGGTAATCTCCACTGTCAGTGGTCCTACGTGTTCTGTAACGACCTGTGATATATTGTAGGTAATCTCCACTATCAGTGGTCCTACGTGTTCTGTAACGACCTGTGATATATTGTAGGTAATCTCCACTGTCAGTGGTCCTACGTGTTCTGTAACGACCTGTGATATATTGTAGGTAATCTCCACTATCAGTGGTCCTACGTGTTCTGTAACGACCTGTGATATATTGTAGGTAATCTCCACTATCAGTGGTCCTACTGTTTCTGTAACGACCTGTGGTATATTGTAGGTAATCTCCACTATCAGTGGTCCTACGTGTTCTGTAACGACCTGTGATATATTGTAGGTAATCTCCACTATCAGTGGTCCTACGTGTTCTGTAACGACCTGTGGTATATTGTAGGTAATCTCCACTATCAGTGGTCCTACATGTTCTGTAACGACCTGTGGTATATTGTAGGTAATCTCCACTATCAGCGTCCCTACGTGTTCTGTAACGACCTGTGATATATTGTAGGTAATCTCCACTATCAGTGGTCCTACATGTTCTGTAACGACCTGTGGTATATTGTAGGTAATCTCCACTATCAGTGGTCCTACATGTTCTGTAATGACCTGTGGTATATTGTAGGTAATCTCCACTATCAGTGGTCCTACGTGTTCTGTAACGACCTGTGATATATTGTAGGTAATCTCCACTGTCAGTGGTCCTACGTGTTCTGTAACGACCTGTGATATATTGTAGGTAATCTCCACTATCAGTGGTCCTACGTGTTCTGTAACGACCTGTGATATATTGTAGGTAATCTCCACTATCAGTGGTCCTACGTGTTCTGTAACGACCTGTGGTATATTGTAGGTAATCTCCACTATCAGTGGTCCTACGTGTTCTGTAACGACCTGTGGTATATTGTAGGTAATCTCCACTATCAGTGGTCCTACATGTTCTGTAACGACCTGTGGTATATTGTAGGTAATCTCCACTATCAGTGGTCCTATGTGTTCTGTAACGACCTGTGGTATATTGTAGGTAATCTCCACTATCAGCGGTCCTACATGTTCTGTAACGACCTGTGGTATATTGTAGGTAATCACTATCAGTGGTCCTACATGTTCTGTAACGACCTGTGGTATATTGTAGGTAATCTCCACTATCAGTGGTCCTACGTGTTCTGTAACGACCTGTGGTATATTGTAGGTAATCTCCACTATCAGTGGTCCTACATGTTCTGTAACGACCTGTGGTATATTGTAGGTAATCTCCACTATCAGTGGTCCTACATGTTCTGTAACGACCTGTGGTATATTGTAGGTAATCTCCACTATCAGTGGTCCTACATGTTCTGTAACGACCTGTGGTATATTGTAGGTAATCTCCACTATCAGTGGTCCTACATGTTCTGTAACGACCTGTGATATATTGTAGGTAATCTCCACTATCAGTGGTCCTACATGTTCTGTAACGACCTGTGATATATTGTAGGTAATCTCCACTATCAGTGGTCCTACATGTTCTGTAACGACCTGTGATATATTGTAGGTAATCTCCACTATCAGTGGTCCTACATGTTCTGTAACGACCTGTGGTATATATTTGTAGGTAATCTCCACTATCAGTGGTCCTACATGTTCTGTAACGACCTGTGGTATATTGTAGGTAATCTCCACTATCAGTGGTCCTACATGTTCTGTAACGACCTGTGGTATATTGTAGGTAATCTCCACTATCAGTGGTCCTACGTGTTCTGTAACGACCTGTGATATATTGTAGGTAATCTCCACTGTCAGTGGTCCTACGTGTTCTGTAACGACCTGTGGTATATTGTAGGTAATCTCCACTATCAGTGGTCCTACATGTTCTGTAACGACCTGTGATATATTGTAGGTAATCTCCACTATCAGTGGTCCTACATGTTCTGTAACGACCTGTGGTATATTGTAGGTAATCTCCACTATCAGTGGTCCTACATGTTCTGTAACGACCTGTGGTATATTGTAGGTAATCTCCACTATCAGTGGTCCTACATGTTCTGTAACGACCTGTGATATATTGTAGGTAATCTCCACTATCAGTGGTCCTACATGTTCTGTAACGACCTGTGGTATATTGTAGGTAATCTCCACTGTCAGTGGTCCTACATGTTCTGTAACGACCTGTGGTATATTGTAGGTAATCTCCACTATCAGTGGTCCTACATGTTCTGTAACGACCTGTGATATATTGTAGGTAACCTCCACTATCAGTGGTCCTACGTGTTCTGTAACGACCTGTGATATATTGTAGGTAATCTCCACTATCAGTGGTCCTACATGTTCTGTAACGACCTGTGGTATATTGTAGGTAATCTCCACTATCAGTGGTCCTACGTGTTCTGTAACGACATGTGATATATTGTAGGTAATCTCCACTGTCAGTGGTCCTACATGTTCTGTAACGACCTGTGGTATATTGTAGGTAATCTCCACTATCAGTGGTCCTACATGTTCTGTAACGACCTGTGATATATTGTAGGTAATCTCCACTATCAGTGGTCCTACATGTTCTGTAACGACCTGTGGTATATTGTAGGTAATCTCCACTGTCAGTGGTCCTACATGTTCTGTAACGACCTGTGGTATATTGTAGGTAATCTCCACTATCAGTGGTCCTACATGTTCTGTAACGACCTGTGATATATTGTAGGTAATCTCCACTGTCAGTGGTCCTACATGTTCTGTAACGACCTGTGGTATATTGTAGGTAATCTCCACTGTCAGTGGTCCTACATGTTCTGTAACGACCTGTGATATATTGTAGGTAATCTCCACTATCAGTGGTCCTACATGTTCTGTAACGACCTGTGATATATTGTAGGTAATCTCCACTATCAGTGGTCCTACATGTTCTGTAACGACCTGTGATATATTGTAGGTAATCTCCACTATCAGTGGTCCTACATGTTCTGTAACGACCTGTGGTATATTGTAGGTAATCTCCACTATCAGCGGTCCTACATGTTCTGTAACGACCTGTGGTATATTGTAGGTAATCTCCACTATCAGTGGTCCTACATGTTCTGTAACGACCTGTGATATATTGTAGGTAATCTCCACTATCAGTGGTCCTACGTGTTCTGTAAAGACCTGTGATATATTGTAGGTAATCTCCACTATCAGTGGTCCTACATGTTCTGTAACGACCGGCATGCATGTCCAGATTCTTTACGCTAACATCGGAGCCCTGAACAACCCTCAAAGGAAGATCCTTGGTGTCCAGTTTAATTACGAGGACAGACAGCTGGTCACGTTTAGGGTAAGTAGTAACAATTCAGCACAGTTTTTAACACACCTTAAGACAGTTGAATTTGATGTTAAAATATATATGAATTTTCAAAATAGTATGCGCCTTGTGCATAGAGTACATAAATCTTCAATAGAAGATTACATGACATTGTATACCTGGTAGGTTCTGCTAATGTTTTCAAGACTTTCTTTGTGGCGTCCTGGGAACATGCTACAAAATAACATATTACTATATTTAATACCTTCCCTTTTCTTTGCATGATTGCTATAACACAACTATGTAATTATGATGCCATGAAGATAGCCAGTAGGCCTAGACTTGGAGACATAACCTCTACAATGTGTATGATTACTATACAATGCTACATGATTATAATATAGTGGTATACTTTTAAATTAGCATGCCATTTTTCTTTCAACTAGCAGTGAAAATATCAGGGTTGTCAGCCCAATCTCTCACTTGATGCCCATGCTAACATCCAAGCTATCAATATTTTATTTGTATTAGATGTATAACATGTATAAGGAATCTCCAGAAGTCATACAGACTCTGATATCCCTACTCAATACTAATCCTTGTCTATACTTACAGTGTATTGGAGCGTTTTGTTCACCTGGAAGTACGGCTCTCACACAGTCTGTGGAGATCAGCCAATCAGTGACTTTCATAGACGTGTCCGAACCAAGTACAGGATACGTGGGTGAACCGCCAATCTTCCTCGCCAAACTACCATATGATTTCTTCTACCCCTTCCTTCAATCTGCCGGTCAACCTGTGGTCAGTAGCAGTGTGCTACTGGTCACTCTGTTATGTGTGGTCAAACTGATGTTATAGCAGTAAATTTAAGTTATAACAACTTTATTTATGGTTGATGATAGTTTGGCAGAACTAAAATTCAGAGGAATTGATAATGCGCGTTGTTGCATTTCATGACAATAAGAGGCTGATCTTGTAAAGATCCATCCTCGATACTCCAGGGGTTCCGATCACTTACGATCTCTACACCCCTGGACTATCTCATCGTGAAATTGAAGGCAACTGGACAGAACAGGTAATTTAGTCATTTGATGCATCAAAAGAACCGTATAAAGGTACACTGTGGTTGACTGTGTGGCTTTGAAGTTGGACGTCGCTCTCTCTGTAGTCTCCAAAGGATTTTTTTCTGGCCTGTGATTGGTTCAGATTTATTCCTCTGAGCTGCCTTCAATTTCACTACGAGATAGTCCAGGGGTGTAGATAGCGTAAGTGATCGAATCCCCTGGAGTATCGAGGATGGTAAAGATCATCATTTTCAACAGAGGAAACTTTGTGGTGTTAAGAATGCAAAGGAAATTTTGAAATTATTGAAATTCTTTAGAAAACATATGGCTAGTAACCATAGCTTTTGATGTTTGTGGTATTAGTTTGTTCTGTAACCATCATTTACAATGTAATGGGTTTGAAAAAATCAGAAAAAATGGGCTGAACTGAATTGATGCGTGTGTGTGTATGTATGAATGTTCATTTTTGTGTATACCAGGTACAATGTACATATGTATATGTATGTGTGAATTTGAAGTATGATTGTAAAACATGGTAAAATATATTTGAAGACAAAAACATTTTTATAACTACTGTCCTGAATCTTATATCAATGTTGTATTTATTGAATTCTATTTAACTACACAGTGTGAATAATTTGAAATAAATTTAAAGTGATATTTTTTAACCAAACATACATGTAGTGCAAGTATGTAAGAAGAACTGTCCGGGAGGTATAGATCTGTGTTTTGATGAATGAATGCTGAACATTTTATATTTATACATGTATGGAGTAAGTCAGGATTGGAAGTTTGTAGACAAAGTATTGTATATTAATTTAAGGTTGTATATACATATTGATTATAGTATTTTATACTGTATTGTGTTATAGTTTGTAGAAATCATGATTTTATAAATTAGACTGCAATAAAAACCTCAAGCTAAACTAGTGACAAGATTTCCCAGGAAATATAATTACATGAAGTTAACATATTAGCCACATTCTGATTACTGTACAAACTGTAGGTATATATTTTCATGATACCAGACATTCCATGCTAATTGACCAATATAATGAATGACTTACTCTCCTTAGTTAAAATATCATTTATCTATTTAATGTGACAAAATCCAGTCCAAGAACTTGCTAAGGAAATCCACTCCTTGAAAATGGACACCATAGATTGTCTCCCCTTTTCAAACTTAAGACAATGTTTTGTGGTTTTTCACCCTTCTATGGACAACTAGGGACTGAACTGTTGGTACACGAGTCACAATTCTAAGAATGTAAATTATGAAATAATGGCCGGTGTAAATTATGAAATAACAGTCAGTGTAAATTATTAAATAACGGCCGGTGTAAATGATTAAATAACAGCCGGTGTAAATGATTAATAACGGCCGGTGTAAATTATAAAATAACGGCCAGTGTAAATTATTAAATAACAGCCGCTGTAAATGATTAATAACAGTCTGGTGTAAATGATTAAATAACGGCCGGAGTAAATTATTAAATAGCGGCCAGTGTAAATTATTAAATAACAGACGGTGTAAATTATGATATAACAGCCGGTGTAAATGATTAATAACGGTCTGGTGTAAATGATTAAATAACGGCCGGTGTAAATGATTAAATAACGGCCGGAGTAAATTATTAAATAGCAGCGGTGTAAATTATTAAATAACAGCCGGTGTAAATAATGAAATAACGGCCGGTGTAAATTATTAAATAACGGCCGGTGTGAATTATTAAATAACGGCCTGTGTAAATTATTAAATAACGGCAGGTGTAAATGATCGTTTTCAGACTTAGTGCTGATCTTCACAATAACAGCTTCTTCCGTCCATAATCACTGTATACATTTGTATTTATAAGAACATTTTACAAATAAATTAATGTTTATGTATAACAAAGTGTTTGTGGTGTAATTTCATTCTACAATGTATACAATGTTAAGCAATTATGTTTAATATCTGAAGGTACAAAGTTTGTTTAAGGTGACTGGACTGAAATTTACAGATTAAGGTCATAAACTGAAATTTTCAGTTTAAAGTCAGTCATTACAACAAACTTGGTAACTTTTGTAACTATTGGTAACCATTCACTTAAACATAATACAGGCATTGTATCTAGGCCTGCTAGAACCATAGTGTTGCTTCTGAATTTGATGACTTGAGATGTAAGAGTATCCAATCTTTCCAAGATTAACACAGAACTTTCAATATGTAGAAACTGAATTATCATCAGTTGTGTTCTCAGTAGGAGGTGAACAGGCAGGATGGGGTGATCTGTCCTTGGTAGTACCGTAAATTGGGATATTTTGGTGTCGGGGAAAATTTGGCATTTTTGTATCAAAATAGGGTGGTAAAATGTTGGTGCATTTAAATTTGGTGTTTCCCTATACCATATAAATTTTGGTGTATAATTTGATTTGATCAGAAGAAAAAAAATGAAGATTTACTTTGTCTGTACACATAGATCCTATGACAATGAAAAACTGACGTGATTAGTTTTGAAGCCTTATTGGTATAAAGACAACCCTCTGAAATATTGGTCTTCAGTAAAAGTGATTAATAGTTACAATAGTAATATACATGTTTACACAAAAGAAAGACTTGCACACGTAACGTTTCTATTCCGGTTCACAGCACATACCTGAAATGCATGTTTAGTTTAAACATATTTTATTGACATAAAATGACAAAAGGATAAGTCATTAAGTTTTTCCAACTTATATGTGACTTCTCCTGAAATATTGTAAATATAAACATACAATGCATGTTTATGTAATGTGATCGAATAATTTACCCAAGATTAGGTGTTCACATACCTAAGAAATAGCATGTCGATGTATAGAAAGGTACATACAAAAAATAAATCCGTAGCCAAATTTTGGTGTGTTAAATTTTGGCGCTTTCATGCCAAACGCCAAATAAGCCAAAATAAGACCATGTCCAATATATCCCTATGTACAGTATACTTGATAGTTTCCACTATCTGGAGATACAAACATACCGCAGCCCAAATCAAACAGGTGTACTCCAAACAGTTATTACACAACAGTATAATATAGGGGGGGTGTACTGTAACATCATACACATACATACTTTGGCACACAGGGACCTTGTACCAATTTCTAGTCAACAGTAGATATATGAATTAAGTATGATACTATAATACTTAAAAATATCCAGTTGGTTAGATGTTTATGCCAGGTCCCTGTGCCAAAAGGTTTAGCACAATTTTAACGGTGAACTGATTTTGAACTTGTTAGCAGATATGATGCACCTTTGAAATTGTTGCTTCTACGTGTTTCCTTAGTGTGAAAAGTGCTAAAATATAATCAATTCTAGTGAGAGACATTCAGTTACCATGGATAAACGTACAGATACTTTAACAGCTAAATATATCAATGCCAGTGAGGGACATTCAGTTACCGATACTTAAAACCATAATGTAGTGAACCCTTGATAATCCAAACTCCTTCATTCCCAAAACTCCCAGATTACAAATTTATTTCTGACTGCCGAATGTTCTTTGCCAGTGTGTAACATTACAGTATTATCATCCATTCCCTGACATTTCTGTCTGGTCTGTTATCCAGATTATCAACTGTATTTAATTTTTTTTATATTGTCCACTGGGTTAGTGAAATTAAGTTAGACTAAGTAGCATTTAAAACAAGTTTACATTTTTAATGGACTCATTAAAATTTTATTTCCAAAATATTTTCATCTTTACTACAGAAAGAAAAATAAATCAGTTTTCAAAACATAAACGTGAATTTACAATAAACCATTACATCCACAGAAGTACAACATTATATGGCCAGTAAAATGAAGTATGTTTCTCTAACAAATGAACAGATACTATGACTGTAAAAATATGAAAACGATATGCATTGTTGTAAGTTTTTTAAGCTTTAACATCAAGCAATAGATGAACAATACATTTGTGAAAAACGTATCAACAGCTAATGATACTGGTGATACATTAAAAATGTAGTAAAGTTAAAACCTCAGTTTAGATGAGAAACTGATGATGTTTTTCACATCTAAGTTTTTATGATTGAAGTCACAATGCGATAGTGATTTGGCTGACAACAGAATTAACACAGAAATCTGAAATGTACCATGTCAGCGATATGATATAAATCTTCACTAGTCAGCTGTATCGCTCTATGTTATCTATCCACATATGAAATCTGTAAGTGTCCACGCCTCTTTATTTCCGCTGTTGTCCTGAAGTTGTCAAGATCCTAGTTTTCTTGTCATGGGCACGGACCTGTTGGCACTGGATTAAAACGTCTATCCGAAACCAATCAACTGAGAAATGTGAGATTTGGAAACCTTGGTGATTCTGCCACCAGCTGCCATTCGTACTTACCTTTGAATTGACAGCACTGACATTATGCGATTTACAATGAGATAAACAAATACTCACTTGTTCACCGTCCAGAGTCTAGCTCACATAACTTAGCTCACATACATCACACAAACTCACAAAGAAGCACCCAACAAACTCAACATATTTACTCTTCATTATTTCATGTATCTAGAATAGGCAAACTTGTTAACTTACCTCTCACTGACTTGTGATCTAATTAACGTTTTGGTTACTCACCTTAACCGAAGTAATTTTATCAAAAGTCAAGCAAGAAAACAACTTTTGTTCCGAAGTTCATAAACATATCTTCAGGGCCAAAATATACAAAATTTGGAATCAAAATGTTTTGTGACCAGTTCAAACATCTATTTCATAAAAAAATATATTTGGAGCCAAAAATAAATCTGAATTAGTCTAAGAATTAGTTTCTTCAGAATGGAAACAAACAAACGTTTTGCCTGCCAATTACAACCCATTCATATACTAACCTTACCAGTAACAACTCATCAATGTCAAAGACTATTGTTCTAAATATGACAGAGGTTCCAAATCCCACAATTTCTCGTTGATGGTTATCTCCCTTAGAGGAATCTTCAGTACTGTCGGTTGTACCCTCTGCCACGCCTCCCTCCTCGACCCCTACCTCGACCTCCTGCAGCAAAATAAGTCTTCATGACAATATTGAGAGTTATTTACTCCTGGTAGGTCGAGTGTTGCGATATATACTATACGCCTTAACATAAATCTAATTTGATAATATCACCTCACTAATAAGTGTTTCTATCAATATATAATATACTATACGCCTTAACTTAAATCTAATATCACTTTAATAATAACTGCCTTCATGATTGAAAGATAGAATGAGAGAAGAGAATATATGATTATGTTTGCCTCATTTTTTATGTGTGCACAGATTAGTAGCAAGGAAAGTTATTTACCGAATCCTTGTGCGTTTCCTGTCATTTCCTTAAAAGCTCCTGCACGCTGACTGAACTTGCCACTTGGCGGTGAGTAGAGTGATCTGTCTTGTTTTGAAACTTTTTTAGCAGATTTGTCCCCTGAGCCAAATGTGATGGGAGTGATTCTCTTTTGTCTGCAAGGAAGCAGAAAATAAGATTTCATAACAGATATAGTTCTAAAAGCAACAGAACTTCATTCTTAACATCAAACCAAAAGATTTTTATTTTCATGATTTTGACATTATCCTGATCTTTCGTTTATTTTTTGGAGTTAATGACCTATGCTTTCTCATAGCTACAATAAGATTATCAACAGAACTCCAAAAATTGTTTGAATTGGTCAGCATAAATAAAGATCTCCAGATACTTACCCAGCGGCTGCAGAACTGGCGTCTGTTGTTTGTGTTGTTGTCTGGGGCTGTCTCTATAAAATAGGTACAACATTATATCAAGGAGCCTTGTAGTCAGTGGACAAAGATAATGCAAGATGGATGCTACTGATATGTGGTGTAAGACAACTGGATACTGTCACATTCATCCTCGATACTCCATGGGTTGCAATCACTTACGATCTCAACACCCCTGGACAATCTCATACTAAAACTGGAGACAACAGAACAGAATAGGTAATTTAGTCCTTTGCTGCACATCAAAAGAGCCATATAACTGTTCACTGTGGTTGACTGCGTGGCTTTTAAGTTGAGCGTCGCTCTCTCTAGTCTTCAAAGAAATTTTTGCTGGCCGGTAATTGGTTAAGATTTTTTCCTCTTAGCTGCCTTCAGTTTTACTCTGAGATAATCGAGGGATGTAGAGATCGTAAGTGATCAGAACCCCTGGAGTATCAAAGATGAGTCACATTATACTTGCATTAAAAAAAATTGAAGTCCCAGTACTAAAATCATAACCTTCATGATAAAGAAGTAGAATATAAATAAATCTAAATGAATTTATTAGCAATTAATTCATATCCTTACAAATAAATATAATGCATTCGCAATCAAATTAAATTCACCCTTGTAAGATGATTTTTGCCAACTAAGCCAACAGTGGACTTACCACGAGTGGTTTCCAGGACAACGTGAGGATGGCCTTGTATGACGGGGGGTTGTGAAACAGGTCTTTGATTAATGTGTTGATATTGGAGGTGATTTTCAGGGCGACCACCTTAATCTTGTTCTGGAATATTTAGCAACCAGTTACAATCAATGTTAGATAATAATGTATAGAAGAGATACAGCAGAAACAGGTACAATTCATCACTCCAAAACTTTGACTAATGACACAGTATTGTGTAGCGAGGAGAATATAACAGGCAATACTTAAAGGCCCACTACCTTTACGGAGCAAAATATAAAGGTTTCTTAAAAACATTAATAACATCAGAAAATATTTGCCGAAGACCTGAGATGAGCTAACAACACCAAACATATACCAGATTTCCTGCATATGAAAACAGCGGTGAGTCATTTCGTTGCTTTGCTATCTGGCCTATTGATAGCTCAACTACCGCGCCATATTTAGGACGACGGCAGGAAACATAAGACAACCCACGTTATAAATTTAACATTTTATTTATTGTAAACTGTTCAAAAGGTGATGATAAATGTAGTTTTAACGGTAAGTTAATAACATTTGCAACTCTACAAAATTATCAATCTCTTTTTACATTCCCATTTTAAAACTTAAAAGCCGTTACTACAGAAAGGTTGTTGGCCTTTAGTTTCTACTACAGCCAAGTGTTGATTCATTAATATTTAACAGTTTTGTCACATTTAAGTCAAAATTGTGAAAATAACAATGTTTTTCAATTTTAATATAACTAGACAGTACAGAAAATATTTTCACAATTTTGATTTTAATATATTGGCATAGAACTTAGGGGTGGTCTATTACTATTTTGTTAATTTTCATAACCACACCATATCTCGCAAAAACACATTTTTCATTTCTGACAAGATGCCATAGTCTGCTAATAAAATCACGAATCTCTACAAATGCAGTTTCATAACAATATTCATCTAAACAGTATTCTTCAACAATATCTTTCCTTACTTACTTTCAAGAAGAAAAACATTAATAATTCATTTGTTATTAAAGGGGATAGCTAGCTACTAACAGTGTTTTTGGTAGAAAGTTTACCTCGTCAGTCTTTAACACATCTCCAGTTTTCCCCTGTAAAGCTTGCCTTAGTTGTTTGATATACACCTGGACCCCTCGAGCAAAATACTGTAACCTGTTTAAAAGGCAATAAAAAGTTCACTCTAGGATTACATAGTATGATATACAAACCTAAACACACCCTAAAATCACCTGTCCGTGGCTTTGTTTACTAGGTAATGAACATCTGAAGGTACTGCAATATGGGTCACTTGTTTACTAGGTAATGTGGGTCACGTAAATAGGCCAATCAGAAGCTTTATGTTAAATTGACTTTGTTGGTTTCTTAGATAGAAACTAGGCACAAGCTTTTCAAAGGCATTTGCATATCTCAATTTTTGAGCCAATGCATAACCACAAAGAAGCAAATTGCTTAATCTGTGTGATTTACATTGTATGAACAACTTAAACACTGAACTGAAATTTAAAGTTGCCATATCAGTGTTTAATCTCTCCTAGGGTTCCCCACTGGCCGTTTCTTGACTTCTGGTCACAAAATATTGTGTCAGGACAGATTTTCAGTACATTGTGCCACCTGTATATATTAGGTCACAGTGATTGTTTCGGAAACATTAGACGCATTTGGTATATAGCATACTGTTTTGAGAAGTATATCGAATCTATCTTGCTTAATGCGAAAATAAATTCATCAGAATTTGCAAAAAATATAAAGTTTTCTCAATTCACTCGCCTGGTATCTAATCATTCTGACACAAGCTCCAACATCGTTGACATTTTATGCATGATTTAATCTCAATGTGCTATCCCTCCTGTCGTTTATCGACTACTTTTTCCTTACATGCTTTCGCTATATACCCTCTTTCAGTTGCGTTGCTTTCATATAAAGTCTAAAACAGTCGATATTTTAATCAGTTACGGTACCATAACATGCTTTAATGTTGAAGGGATGTAAGATAACAATACGCATGAAGGAGTACAGCTCAATGAATGAACAGGAGCTAAATGTAACTTATATTTGTATGTATATGCACTTTTCAATTGATGTGTAAAATACATTATTTTGTGCTTTTTGTTGAGAATGCACAATTTTCTAAATGAAACTCCTTTTTCCTAAAGAGAAAGAAATTACTTTAACAACCTTTGCTCAGCAAATCAGAAAGTTAGCGTGAGCCCAGAGTGTGTCAGTCGCAATCACATTGGCTAATTGAAAGGTCATCTGAACATGACCCCTAATGTAGTACTTTCAGGTTTGTGGTAAAGATCGAGAGGTAACAAACCTTTACTCAGATCAAAATTTTCCACCATGAAGTGAAAGGCCTAAGTATTATCCATACCCTTGGCTGTCACAACATATCGTGTGAAGTGAAAGGCCTAAGTATTATCCATACCCTTGACTGTCACAACATATCGTGTGAAGTGAAAGGCCTAAGTATTATCCATACCCTTGTCTGTCACAACATATCGTGTGAAGTGAAAGGCCTAAGTATTATCCATACCCTTGGCTGTCACAACATATCGTGTGAAGTGAAAGGCCTAAGTATTATCCATACCCTTGGCTGTCACAACATATCGTGTGAAGTGAAAGGCCTAAGTATTATCCATACCCTTGGCTGTCACAAGATATCGTGTGAAGTAAAAGGCCTAAGTATTATCCATACCCTTGGCTGTCATAACATACCCTTGGCTGTCATAACATATTATCTATACCCTTGGCTATCACAACATATCTTGTGAAGTGAAAGGCCTAAGTATTATCCATACCCTTGGCTGTCACAACATATCGTGTGAAGTGAAAGGCCTAAGTATTATCCATACCCTTGACTGTCACAACATATCTTGTGAAGTGAAAGGCCTAAGTATTATCCATACCCTTGACTGTCACAACATATCGTGTGAAGTGAAAGGCCTAAGTATTATCCATACCCTTTGCTGTCACAACATATCTTGTGAAGTGAAAGGCCTAAGTATTATCCATACCCTTGACTATCACAACATATCTTGTGAAGTGAAAGGCCTAAGTATTATCCATACCCTTGACTGTCACAACATATCTTGTGAAGTGAAAGGCCTAAGTATTATCCATACCCTTGACTGTCACAACATATCCTGTGAAGTGAAAGGCCTAAGTATTATCCATACCCTTGACTGTCACAACATATCTGTGAAGTGAAAGGCCTAAGTATTATCCATACCCTTGACTGTCACAACATATCTTGTGAAGTGAAAGGCCTAAGTATTATCCATACCCTTGACTATCACAACATATCTTGTGAAGTGAAAGGCCTAAGTATTATCCATACCCTTGACTGTCACAACATATCTTGTGAAGTGAAAGGCCTAAGTATTATCCATACCCTTGACTGTCACAACATATCTTGTGAAGTGAAAGGCCTAAGTATTATCCATACCCTTGACTGTCACAACATATCTTGTGAAGTGAAAGGCCTAAGTATTATCCATACCCTTGACTGTCACAACATATCTTGTGTGAAGTGAAAGGCCTAAGTATTATCCATACCCTTGACTGTCACAACATATCTTGTGAAGTGAAAGGCCTAAGTATTATCCATACCCTTGGCTGTCACAACATATCTTGTGAAGTGAAAGGCCTAAGTATTATCCATACCCTTGACTGTCACAACATATCTTGTGAAGTGAAAGGCCTAAGTATTATCCATACCCTTGACTGTCACAACATATCTTGTGAAGTGAAAGGCCTAAGTATTATCCATACCCTTGACTGTCACACAACATATCTTGTGAAGTGAAAGGCCTAAGTATTATCCATACCCTTGACTGTCACAACATATCTTGTGAAGTGAAAGGCCTAAGTATTATCCATACCCTTGACTGTCACAACATATCTTGTGAAGTGAAAGGCCTAAGTATTATCCATACCCTTGACTGTCACAACATATCCTGTGAAGTGAAAGGCCTAAGTATCATCCATACCCTTGGCTGTCACAACATATCTTGCCACCATCAAAAAAGCCATAAACCATTAGGTTCTTTTTATTTCAGTAAACAAAGTCTGTATTTTTTCTTCAGAAATAAATCATGGAATTATAAGTATGAACTTTTCAATACTGATTCCAAAGAGCATATCAATAAAATATCACCATTAACTGTGAATCTAAATAGTTGTCTGATGAATTGAATATCAAATGTATTTATGTGTTTAATAGAAATACCTCAATCTGAAATCTTTTAATCTCTCCGCATTGGCTTCATCTGTCAAAAATCCTGGTGACTTTCTGGCAATTTGGTGAAAAGCAAACATCAGACACTCCACAAAAGAAAAGTCAAATTTTGGTTGTTCGTTTGCTGATAGTCCATCATTTTCCTCTGCTGGTGGTACAGGCATGTAATTCTACAAAACCCAAGGCTTCTATATCAAAATACAGCTTGTGTGATATAACCACTTAATCACACGAACAGACAGAAAATATATAAGATAAAGTAAGTATATCTATAGAAGATGTTTCAAATACTTTTTAGAGTCAATTACTCATTCTGAAAGCAATCCTTATATTGCTCATTACACATTAACCTAAAGGTGACAACTTTGTTTCCTTTGTTTTAGAGTTAGAATAGAGACTTCTACTAAAACAGCTGGGCCCGGCACCATAAAACTATTCTCAGACAGATTTTTTACTTAAAGTTATATGTGCCGTAGTTTTCATACTCACGAATCAAGATGAGTTTTTAATATGTTATTCATCACCAAAAATTACCAACTTTTTGAAAATTACAGTGCTTTCAATGCATAGGTTTTAATTTTACATGTACAAATAAGAGCTGAAAATTATTTTGGCAATACTGCCAAAAATCATTTATTTACATCAATAGTGAAGTGAAATGAGTACATACAGTCAGACCATGAAGCCAAATTGTGGTCTACAATTTCATTACACATTTTTACAATGTTATTAGTAATTGTAAAGTGATTTCTGCAGGTATGTTTCCATGTAAACATATTTAAGGCATAAAAACAACAATTTTACAGTACAAAATTTCTGTGTTATAACTAACGTTTATAAGTCATCTGAAGCCATTTGAATGATTTTTACAGCTTTATTCATCAAACCTTATGGTTTTTAATAGATTAACGATGAAAAAATAGCATGTCAAAATTTTCGCCCAGTTACGGCACATATAACTTTAAGTATATGAGTTTTCATAGGAGAGTAAAAAATTTGTCTGAGAAAGTTTCATGGTGCCGAGCCCTGGTCTCTTGTAAACAAATTATCCACAAACAAGTTCAAAGTTCATTTCTCACAATACATGCTTTTAGGACAAAATTCCCATGTAAACATTTGAATTATTAGTAATTTGGTAAAGATGTTCCACCGCTGACAAATGGTATTTTTTCACTATCAAAAACAGGAGCAGACGATTTAGAATTTTTCTTCCGTTACAAAAGTTACCTACTTTACACCATTACCACAATTGAAAAGTTAGAGCTTCTAATTTTACTTCAAGTTAAATATATGAAAAATAATTAATTGCATCCCGAAACAAGAGGCCCATGGGCCTTAACGGTCATCTGACTATTAGTACAATACAACATAGTCGTTTAAAGATTTTAGCCTATTTGACCTCTGTGACCTTGATTGAAGGTCAAGGTAATTCATTTGAACAAACTTGGTAGCCCTTCATCCCAGCATGCTACATGCTCAATATCAGTACCCTGGGCCTTCTGGTTCTTGAGAAGAAGTCATTTAAAGATTTTAGTCTATTTGCCGCCCGTGACCTTAAATGAAGATCAAGGTCATTCATTTGAATAAACTTGATAGCCCTTCATCCAAGCATGCTACATGCCCAATATCAGTACCCTTGGCCTTCTAGTTCTTGAGAAGAAGTCATTTAAAGATTTTAGCCTATTTGACCCCTGTGACCTTGAATGAAGGTCAAGGTCATTCATTTGAACAAACTTGGTAGCCCTTCATCCCAGCATGCTACAGGCCCAATATCAGTACCATGTGCCTTCTAGATCTTGAAAGAAGTCATTTAAAGATTTTAGCCTATTTGACCCCCGTGACCTTGAATGAAGATCAAGGTCATTCATTGGAACAAACTTAGTAGCCCTTCATCCCAGCATGCCACAGGCCCAATATCAGGTCTCTAAACCTCTTCATTATTCACAAGATGTTGTTTAAATGGTTATAGCCTATTTGACCCCTGTGACCTTGAATGAAGGTCAAGGTCATTTATTTGAACAAACTTGGTAGCCCTTCATCCCAGCATCCTACAGGCCAAATATCAGTACCCTGGGCCGTCTGGTTCTTGAGAAGAAGTCGTTTAAAGATTTTAGCCTTTTTGACCCCTGTGACCTTGAATGAAGGTTAAGGTCATTCATTTGAACAAACCTGGTAGCCCTTCATCCCAGCATGCTACATGCCCAATATCAGTACCCTGGGCCTTCTGTTTCTTGAGAAGAAGTCGTTTAAAGATTTTAGCCTTTTTGACCCCTGCGACCTTGAATGAAGGTCAAGGTCATTCATTTGAACAAACTTGGTAGCCCTTCATCCCAGCATGCTACATGCCCAATATCAGTACCCTGGGCCTTCTGGTTCTTGAGAAGAAGTCGTTTAAAGATTTTAGCCTTTTTGACCCATGTGACCTTGAATGAAGGTCAAGGTCATTCATTTGAACAAACTTGGTAGCCCTCCATCCCAGCAACCTACAGGCCAAATATGAGTACCCTGGGCCTTCCGGTTATTGAGAAGAAGTCGTTTGATTGAAAAGTGTACGCACGGCGGACGGCTGACGGCAGACGGCGCACGACGACGGACGGTGCATGATGACAATACGTCATCCTGACCCTTTGGGTCAGATGACCTAAAAAATATGTAGCACTATATTCTATATGGAATGAAGTAATTATTGCGCATGCATCAAAGGAGAAATAAATTATTTCATGTTATTTTTTGTGTTAATTAGGCACATATATGCACGATTAAACACCAATTATTGTTCAAATAATAAATATCATTCATGCTCTGTTGGCGGTGGAGCATCTTTAAAGTATATTTTTACTTCATGCTGTAAACTTACAATTAAACAATTGAAAACGTTGGCCACTCGATCCTCCAAATTGTCTAAATCCCCTGTGTACTCTGAAATCTCTGAAAATAACTTCAGCATTTCTAGCTGAGCGTCCACTCCCTCCTCAGGACTAGCAAGTTCTCCCAGCGAAGGTAACACATTATCACAAATGTAGCCCACAAATGCTTTAGAATGAACATTTTTCTGAAAGAAAATTAAAAAGATGGCATCGGTAAGATGGCAAAGATTACATCCATTGTCTATTATATAATCACTCAAATGTTTACCGAGGTTCCTCTGTACATTATCCCCTCTACCATCAGTTTTCCTTTGATTGTTAAATTTTTATCTTATAATGTTTGTCAAGTTGATGGCAAACACATACACAAAATATTCCAACAATGTTAGAGGAATAGCACGACGAGACATTTTTGATCATTACGTCGTGTCTAACCTCTAACAATCGAGGCAGGATTCACAGGGCGCAGAAATGGGCTCGATATAAATTCAAAATTTCAAGTTGTGTTTACACTAACCTTTCACATCCTGAAGGAATTATCCCAAATCATGTTAAATCCAAAATACAAAATGTCACTATTGCATTTTTATACTGAATTTAGACATTTCTTTACCCCCAACACTATTTGTAAGTCTACCCAGTCACCATTTTTACTTGGTAGTTACAAATTACGGAATGGTGACAGAAAGTAAAAATATCATTATCTACAAAATTCTTGCAGTATTTCGACTCAAATGTATAATTGTGTTGAATTGTTTCCAGAATTCATAAGAACTCATAAACAAGAGATCTCAGAGGGATCTTGGCGCCCACCAAAGAATGATCTATATCTGACAAAGGAAAGATGGATCTTTTCTCTACTTTTTAAACTTTTTCAAACATACTACATATAAAATTTGAGACAGATCGCTTCAGTTCCTTTTGAGAAATAGCGGTGACAAACTTCAACTATCAAAATCGAAGATGACTCCTTGGCAGCCATCTTGTTGATCAATTGGTCCCAAATCACAATATGCACAACTAGAGCCCTAGGGGAACCTACATATGAATTTTGAGACAATTCCCTTCAGTACTTTCTGAGAAATAGCGATAACAAACTTTGAATAACAAAATCCAAGATGGCTGCCTGGCGGCCATCTTGTTGACTGATCGGTCTCAAAATGCAATATGCACAACTAGGTCCCTAGGGGAACCTACATATGAAATTTGAGACAGATCCCTTCAGTACTATCTGAGAAATATCTATAACAAACTTTAACTTTCAAAATCCAAGATGGCGGCCTGACGGCCATCTTGTTCACCGATTGGTCCAAAAATGCAATATGCACAACAAGTGCCCTAGGGGAACCTACATATTAAATTTGAGAAAGATCCCTTCAGCACTTTTTGAGAAATAGGGATATCAAACCTTAACTATCAAAATCCAAGATGGCCACCTGGCGGCCATCTTGTTTTTCCTATCAGCCTCAAAATCTGTACGGCACAAAAAGGGACCAAGGGTACCCTTCATGTGAAGTTTGAACAAAATCCCTTCAGTAGTTCTCAAGAAATATCGATAACAAACTTCAACTGCCAAAATCAAAGATGGCTGCCTGGCGGCCATCTTGTTTTTCCTATCAGCCTCAAAATCTGTATGGCACAACTAGGGACCAAGGGTAACCTCCATATGAAGTTTGAACAAAATCCCTTCAGTAGTTCTCAAGAAATATCGATAACAAACTTCAACTGCCAAAATCAAAGATGGCTGCCTGGCGGCCATCTTGTTTTTCCGATCAGCCTCAAAATCTGTATGGTACAACTAGGGACCAATGGTAACCTCCATATGAAGTTTTAACAAAATCCCTTCAGTAGTTCTCAAGAAATATCGATAACAAACTTCAACTGCCAAAATCAAAGATGGCTGCCTGGCGGCCATCTTGTTTTTCCAATCAGCCTCAAAATCTGTGTGGCACAAATATGGACCAAGGAGACCCTCCATGTGAAGTTTAATTTGAACAAAATCAATGCAGCAGTTTTTAAGAAATAGTGACAACAAGCATTGTTTACGGACGGACGACGGACCACGGATGCAGGTAGATTTGAATAGCCCACCATCTGATGATGGTGGGCTAAAAATGCTTTTTTTTATGCATTTAAACAACCTTGGTTACCTATTGTAATATTATCTTTTCACTTTAAACTGTTAACACCGTGCTATATTTTTTATAAATCGGAAGTGACGAAAATTGGAATATGATTTAACCTAGGTAATACAGCGCTTGACATGATTGCTATTGGTCACCTACAAAATGCGTGATTATTCCGTGGATTTATATTATGTCATACCTATTCTTATGCCAGAATGTCTTCATGGATAACTACTACTTAACGCTATTCATGTTTTTTGATATTCTGGTAAGTTTTAACTTTGTAATTAAGCGTCAATATTACGCCCTTGTTTGAGGGCGTAACTTGCAAAGACTCATATAGGCGTCGGGCATTAGATGTCGGTATTGCCCATCAGAAGTTCCCCAATACCGACATCTAATATTTTTGGATTAATACACAAAAGTGATATTATAGTAAGGTGAGCTTACTCTCTAACAACAAGAGGCCCAGAGGGCCTGTATCGCTCACCTGGTTTGTAATGCCAAGTAATATTCTGGATACAGGTTCATTGTTTATTTTCTGAAGAAATTTGAATATTTACCTCTAATTCCCCTATTGGGCTCCACCATTCCTGCCCCCTGGGGGTCAGAGCCAAAATTTATACAAGCTCTATTCCCCTTCCCCCAAGGATGTTTGTGGCCAAATTTGGTTATAATCCATGCAGAACTCTATGACTAGTAGCGATTTATAGGATTTACCTTTATTTCCCCTATTGGGCCCCGCCCCTCCTGCCCCCAAGGGGTCAGAGCCAAAATTTATACAAGTTCTGTTCCCCTTCTCCCAAGGATGTTTGTGGCCAAATTTGGTCACAATCCATGCAGAACTCTAGGACAAGTAGCGATTTATAGGATTTACCTTTATTTCCCCTATTGGGCCCCGCCCCTTCTGCCCCTGGGGGGTCAGAGCCAAAATTTATACAAGTTCTGTTCCCCTTCCCCAAAGAATGTTTGTGGCTAAATTTGGTTACAATCCATGCAGAATTCTATGACTAGTAGCGATTTATAGGATTTACCTTTATTTCCCCTATTGGGCCCCGCCCCTCCTGCCCCCGGGGGGTCAGAGCCAAAATTTATACAAGTTCCGTTCCCCTTCTCCAAAAGATGTTTGTGGCCAAATTTGGTCACAATCCATGCAGAACTCTAGGACAAGTAGCGATTTATAGGATTTACCTTTATTTCCCATATTGGGCCCCGCCCCTCCTGCCCCCGGGGGGTCAGAGTCAAAATTTATACAGATTCTGTTCCCCTTCCCCAAAGAATGTTTGTGGTCAAATTTGGTTACAATCCATGCAGAACTCTATGACTAGTAGTGATTTATAGGATTTACCTTTATTTCCCCTATTGAGCTCCGCCCCTCCTGCCCCCAGGGGCTCAGAGCTAAAATTTATACAAGTTCTGTTCACCTTCTCCTAAGGATGTTTGTGGCCAAATTTGGTCACAATCCATGCAGAACTCTAGGACAAGTAGTGATTTATAGGATTTACCTTTATTTCCCCTATTGGGCCCCGCCCCTCCTGCCCCCGGGGGCTCAGAGCCAAAATTTATACAAGTTCTGTTTCCCTTCCCCAAGGATGCTTGTGGCCAAATTTGGTTACAATCCATGCAGAACTCTATGACTAGTAGCGATTTATAGGATTTACCTTTATTTCCCCTATTGGGCCCCGCCCCTCCTGCCCCCGGGGGGTCAGAGCCAAATTTTATACAAGTTCTGTTCCCCTTCCCCAAAGAATGTTTGTGGCCAAATTTGGTTACAATCCATGAAGAACTCTATGACTAGTAGCGATTTATAGGATTTACCTTTATTTTCCCTATTGGGCCCCGCCCCTCCTGCCCCCAGGGGGTCAGAGCCAAAATTTATACAAGTTCTGTTCCCCTTCTCCTAAGGATGTTTGTGGCCAAATTTGGTCACAATCCATGCAGAACTCTAGGACAAGTAGCGATTTATAGGATTAACCTTTATTTCCCCTATTGGGCCCCGCCCCTCCTGCCCCCGGGGGCTCAGAGCCAAAATTTATACAAGTTCTGTTCCCCTTCCCCCAAGGATGCTTGTGGCCAAATTTGGTTACAATCCATGCAGAACTCTATGACTAGTAGCGATTTATAGGATTTACCTTTATTTCCCCTATTGGGCCCCGCCCCTCCTGCCCCCAGGGGCTCAGAGCCAAAATTTATACAAGTTCTGTTCCCCTTCCCCCAAGGATGTTTGTGACCAAATTTGGTCACAATCCATGCAGAACTCTATGACTAGTAGCGATTTAAAGGAAATGTTGACGGACAGACAGACGGACGGACGGACGGACGGACGACGGACGACGGACGCCGCGCCATGGCATAAGCTCACCGGCCCTTCGGGCCAGGTGAGCTTACTCTCTAAAAACAGGTTTGTGCCAATCTGTTGATTGGTTTACATTAAGATTGGATACATATATAAAAGGTTGTATACTTACAGAGAAGAGTGGGACGGCCTGTTTTATACTTACAGAGAAGAGTGGGACGGCCTGTTTTATACTTACAGGGAAGAGTGGGACGGCCTGTTTTATACTTACAGAGAAGAGTGGGACGGCCTGTTTTATACTTACAGAGAAGAGTGGGACGGCCTGTTTTATACTTACAGAGAAGAGTGGGACGGCCTGTTTTATACTTACAGAGAAGAGTGGGACGGCCTGTTTTATACTTACAGAGAAGAGTGGGACGGCGGCCTGTTTTTATACTTACAGAGAAGAGTGGGATGGCCTGTTTTATACTTACAGAGAAGAGTGGGACAGCCCTGTTTTATACTTACAGAGAAGAGTGGGACGGCCTGTTTTATACTTACAGAGAAGAGTGGGACGGCCTGTTTTATACTTACAGAGAAGAGTGGGACGGCCTGTTTTATACTTACAGAGAAGAGTGGGACGGCCTGTTTTTACTTACAGAGAAGAGTGGGACGGCCTGTTTTATACTTACAGAGAAGAGTGGGACGGCCTGTTTTATACTTACAGAGAAGAGTGGGACGGCCTGTTTTATACTTACAGAGAAGAGTGGGACGGCCTGTTTTATACTTACAGAGAAGAGTGGGACGGCCTGTTTTATACTTACAGAGAAGAGTGGGACGGCCTGTTTTATACTTACAGAGAAGAGTGGGACGGCCTGTTTTATACTTACAGAGAAGAGTGGGACGGCCTGTTTTATACTTACAGAGAAGAGTGGGACGGCCTGTTTTATACTTACAGAGAAGAGTGGGACGGCCTGTTTTATACTTACAGAGAAGAGTGGGACGGCCTGTTTTTACTACAGAGAAGAGTGGGACAGAGAAGAGTGGACGGCCTGTTTTATACTTACAGAGAAGAGTGGGACGGCCTGTTTTATACTTACAGAGAAGAGTGGGACGGCCTGTTTTATACTTACAGAGAAGAGTGGGACGGCCTGTTTTATACTTACAGAGAAGAGTGGGACGGCCTGTTTTATACTTACAGAGAAGAGTGGGACGGCCTGTTTTATACTTACAGAGAAGAGTGGGACGGCCTGTTTTATACTTACAGAGAAGAGTGGGACGGCCTGTTTTATACTTACAGAGAAGAGTGGGACGGCCTGTTTTATACTTACAGAGAAGAGTGGGACGGCCTGTTTTATACTTACAGAGAAGAGTGGGACAGCCTGTTTTATACTTACAGAGAAGAGTGGGATGGCCTGTTTTATACAATGCATTAGTTTGTCTACACAATCTGGTTCTTTGGCCTGTTGAACAAACATCACATTTATTACATTGATTAACAGAAAATAGGATACAGAATCTTAAATACTCCTAAAATAAACAAATTTTAAAACTAGATCTGTAACTAGAGTGGCAGGCTAATACCCCAGCTGGGGCTAATTAGCCTTTTATTTAGTAATAACTCAATTAATATGGGGCATTCCAATATACTCATCCCCCACCTTTAACTTTGTTGCATGGGGTAGAATTAGTTTTTTTAACTACATAAAATCTATAAATGACAGTCATACTGTGAGTGGGTATTCGTAAGTCGTCGCGCATGAGGTCACACCTGTCATGTACAGGTGTTGATATGTGTGTATGTACATGTAGGTGTTTGAGTGACAGTTGATGGACGGACCTGACTTACCACGTGCATTTCCCATCATCCCATCGTTCACTTTCTCTTACTTTAGTAAAAGATTCCCGCGAATATTCATTCTCACTCTGGCCTCCCACAAGTCCGGTTGTGCTGTATACATCTAAAGCGTGTCTGCGTCCGCAAGGACATTGGTTACTGTATACTGTCTATGGGACGCCTGGTAAGTGTATACAAGTGTGAAAGGTTTGTACTTTCGTTTTGTGAATAGTCCGTTTCATATTTGTCTACGTGGTGTTATATGGTGTGTTTGTCTTTGTTGTAGGTTTTTTGTATATTTCGATCCAATAAAGCGTAGACTGGAAGACCCACGTTGTTGTTAATTACACACCCCGTCTACATAACTATTACATATTTCTATTATTATTACAAAATTCATTTGCCATCCTACCACAAATTCCTGGTCAAGCTCTGCTTGTTCTGTCACGATTTCCACCAACTGTTGTCGGCCCACCACTGTATTCATCGATTTCTGGCTCTTCAGAATATCCATCATACACATAAACTCATCCTTCGTAACATCTTGTAGCACCTGTATACATAACACAAAAATAGGATTAATCCTTAAACACTAATATTTTTACCATTAAAGCTGGAACTCAGTTGTCTTTTTTAATGTAACGAGCTGATTTAACTCTATTACAGGTTTTGCTGACCCAGAAAACTTGTAAGGTCCAAAGCTAAATGTAGAATTTAAATGCTGCTGACAAACAGCTATGTACCACTACAACAGACTTAGTGCCACAAACATTGATCCAAACATATAAGCACTTAACCTATAGATATCAAGGTATAGCTAGAATTTTTATACCATATGATTTCATAGCGTTGTCGAGTACCAATCAGGCAAGGGGTGATTGTAATTATGTAATCGTAATCAATTGTAATTTATTACATTTCTCAAGTAATCGACAGAAATCAGTAATCGAAGACTTCTGTTCAGTAAGTCGGGCCATCGTACTACCTATCATGCTTCAGATCAGACACAAAAATGCTTTGAAAAACTTTTATAGGCCCTGCAGAACCCATTCATAATTAAAATACACCATCACTTCAATATAAATTTGACCTTTTTACATTCTGCAACCAGATAATCTTCAGTGTCCTTGTCCATGTTTTCTTCAGGTAGCGTCTTTACTTTGGTACCGAGAAATTTGATGGCCTTTTCTCTTACTGTATCATCTTCTCCCATTATTTGAGTAAATAAACCTTGCAGAGTACCTGGAAACCAAGAAAATATCATATATTCCCAATCAAGAGCTTTACATAAAACTTCAAATATATGTATATATATATTCAAATATTAGTCCAGTAATCCTACATGTTTTCAAAGCTGATTCTGGGGTTTATATTGTACACATGTATATGTATTGATCAATAATTAGCAAAAACAGCACTAAATAAATGACACTAGTCTAACCTTTAGTGTTGATTTTGAGAAGACTGAGGAGGGAGGACTGCACTAGACTGAGCTCTGTAGCATCATCACACTGAAGAAGCTGGGCCAGGGCCTCAGAGATCTTTGGAACATGTTCTGTGGCTGCTCTACATATGGTTGGCAAGTCTTTGATGGCTTGTTTCCGGATCTAAACAAAACAATAATTAAATCTAGCATACATTCTTCATTTAATTCACCAACAATTATTGGGGTTTTTTAATGAAATTTTGAATATTTTAAAATTGATACATTACTAATATCAGATCAAATCTAGAAGATGGATTTGTACATACAAAATGCACTCTAAATGTGTGAAAAATGCAATTGGCAGCCGCTCTTGTAAATCTCTTTGTATTTACTAATTTTTATTGCCTGGGGAGCTTCTACTGACTAGTCCAATTGGACTAGTTTATTACAATTGCCACTAGTACGGCCGTAAAATTACTAGTTACTGGCATCGAACGTGTGCTTAAAGTCGGAGACTGAATAGCTAGAATAACATCCCCTACTAACATCCAGGTATGTGTCAAAGCGGCATGTTCTTGAACAAAAATAATTTTTGACAAGGCATACTCGAAGGTCGATTGTACCTGATTTGGTCAGAAAGTGATATCTTTTCCACTACAACAGTAGCTTTTCTACAAAAGTAGCTATTGTATTATATACATATGTATGAGGTAAAGATTACCATTATATCATCATCTTCGCACAAATCAAATAAAGCATTGATAGCAGTATGTTCCAGCTTTGGGAAGTATTTGAAGAATCTGACAATGAACTGTGAGGCCAGCCTCTTCTCTGATGGCCCTCCACTCACAGCACTTAGAATAGACTCATACTCTTTTTCATGCTGAAAGGAAATAAATACAATGTATATTATATATAGGCACAGGCATCTGCTTCTGATTTGATAAAAGTATAATAACCTACGGTTACCAATACCTACCCCTACTCTATAGTAGGGGTGGGATATTTTATTTTACCAAAACCAGATGCAGACGCCTTTGGTATAGGCGTATACAAAAATGTCTAAAAATAAACAACATATATAAATAAGCGGATTAGCCATGATGAATATATTACTTTATTGCTAGATATTTGTCTAATTTGTTTTTCCTTTCGCCTGGAGGTACTGATTCCTAGGATTCCAATAAATTTGACAATTGATAAGCAACGGGCACCGACTAAAATTGATTTTGATGACGTTTGCATGGCATTCTACATATGTCCATATATTTTTTTACCTCGCCTGCCTTATCCTTGGCGTCTGCAAGAACCCCAAAATCTTTGTAGAGCTGTTCTATTGTCACCATGATTGTCTAATTTTATGATTAAAATATAGATTTACAGCAATAACACAACCTTCTGCGCGTGGGTCCCGGCACCGGAAGTATACAATTACGCAGCTTCGACGTCCACTTCCGACAAAAAATTACAAGGAGCGTTCGATTAGCTAGCATTACTTTTAGTCTCGTATCGTAAAATAAGGACTAAGGCCGTTTTCGATTATACGGTTTAACTGGTTGGACCTACATTGTAGTTGTTCGTTTATTAATTAAAGACGGACCTGGTGATTTTATATTGTTTTCAGACGAGCCTTGGCAAAGCCCTCACAGGCCTGTATCAAAAACTGCAGGTCTGTCAGGATTTATACTTGAAATAATTACTTTAACCAACGGTCGAACCGGTTGTTCCGAATAAACGAAAACGGCCTAAGACAAATCAAAGCAGCAACAGTTTCGCTATACAAGAAACATATTTCTGTCACCGTGTTATTTTAGGTCGAGTTATGTAACGTAACTTTGCCGAGATAATTATGTCGACCTGTCGAGTTATATCATGACTTGTTGAGATATCTATGTCGGCAAGTCGACTTACATCCTGGAAAATTGACTTGCCTTATTACAACGAGATCCACGATAATCAGTTACGATAGTGTAACTCGACTTTCCAATATGATTATGCGGATTTGTCGTGTTAAAACTCATCTTACCGACATAAATATCTCAACAAGTCATGTTATAACTCGACTTGCCAACATAACCATCTGGTAAAAGTCGAGTTACCATAAGTTGACCTAAATTAACTCGATGGCAGAAATATGCCACCATAAAGACGTCTTGGAGCAGGACGTCCCTAATGTTGTGCTCTATACAGCTCCATCTTCTTACTTCCTGGAAAACTGACTTACCTTATTACGACGAGATCCAAGAAAGTCAGTCGCGATAGTGTAACTCGACTTTCCAATATGAATATGTGGATTTGTCGTGTTAAAACTCATCTTACCGACATAAATATCTCAAAAAGTCATGTTATAAGTCGACTGATCAACATAACTATATCAATAAGTCATGTTATAACTCGACTTGCCGACATAACTATCTGGTCAAAGTCAAGTTACCATAAGTCGACCTAAACTAACTCGATGGCAGAAATATGCCACCATAGTATGAGCACCAGGCCCACAGACAACACATCTCCTGGCTGCTGATTTGGTTCCCGTTGGATGGAAGGTGTTCTAAGAAATGTCACGTTGACAGGCGCTGAAGGTTGTCTCCCTTCTTCCTACCTTTAGATTCTGGTCCTGTCACATCAGCCTCCATTAAAAGATGGCAGATAATTTCTATTCTGAAATTGTAAAATTAATAGATTATGAGAATGTTAACTTTCATGATTTCACACAAAAAGCTTTCAATGTCAATTTTGTATGCTCCCATTTACCGGCAGTAAAGATAATCCACAGCTGACAATTTTTTTTCTCAATCAAAAACAAAAGCAGACGATTTAGAATTTTTCTTCAGTTACAAAAGTTACTGACTTTACACCATTACCACCATTGAAAAGTTTGAGCTTCTAGTTTTACTTGAAGATAAAAATATTAAAAATAATTAATTGCATCCCGAAAAAATTCCATGGCACTATGTCCGATATAGAATGAAGTACTGATTGCGCAGTAATTAATTATTCTACATTATTTTTTTGTGTTAATTAGACATATATACACACGAATAAACACCAATTATTTTTCAAATGATGTGTATCATTTATGTTCTATCGGCGGTGGAGCATCTTTAAAACATTCATATATATGTAAACATGATCAAAGTTCCGGATTCCTGATTTTTTTTTTAATATTTGACAGTAAAATACAACTTCAAAGTCCAAATTATTGAATCTATTCTGTCTTAAGACAGATATATTTTCTTTTCCATACTACACATGCTTCATCAGCTGACGTTACGTGTTTTTACTTGTATTTCATTACCTTAATACCCTCTTTATAAGGACTGCAATGGCAAGGACATGAAAAAAACCTTCTTCCACCATTTCAAAGTTCAACTTAGGAAAAAACCAACAATGCTTTAAAGAATTTGAAAAAATAAACTCATTTATTGACATGCGCATCTCCTAGCATCAGTGATCCAGTATTTACAATGTAACCAAATTATTTTTCAACAGATTATATTTGAATGGCTCTATATTATTCATCTATCAACAAAGTGTTTATCTGTAAGAGTTCAATTTAGTCTGGCTATTTGACTTACCTGTCTACTGCTCTCATGCGCTTGTGTAGCTCAAAACACAGTCAGACGGACCATTCTGGTGCCACCATGTTGATTACATTACATCTGCTACATTTCCTTTGAAAATTGAGCAAATTCTCATAAATGTGTTTCCCTATATAAACTATGGTAAATTTGACCCTCTCTCCTGGGGAAAATCTCGAGACCACAGGGCCATGAAATTCACAATATTGGTAGAGGGCCTCGAGACCTTTCAATCTATGAAGAGTAATTCTGACGAACAAAATGATATACAGTCGAATCTATCTTAAGCGACCACTCAAGGGAAATTGAAAAGTGGTCCCTTAATAGAGAGCGGTCTCTTAATTTATGTGGTTTTATTATTTAAAATGTGAGTTGTCATTCACCCTTCACATATAATGTAAAATGCAGTGTATTATAATCATTTATAAAATATTATAAAATAATTATTTTTTTTTTTAATTTAAACAAATCTCAAAAAATCTTTTCAATTATTATTCATATAATAATGTGGTTCTCAGTGAGTTTTAAAGCAAACAATGTATTTTGTGTGGTAGGTGGTATTAAAGTTGTATGGTCTATCACTTTCGCTTTTTTTGTTATAGTAAAAATTGTATAGGTGCTATACACAAGTTCCTCCGTCTGTCCGAGGTTTAAACTTTCTTATTTTACCACTTTTTATAAAGTTGTAGCACTGGAAGTATTTTAATTATAAAAGTGAAAAAAAAATTTAACATGTACACGTAAAAATAGGCGCGAAAGATGCGGAATCATTCCGAACTCTTCTGAACATCGTCGCGACAATCTCGAAGTAACACGAGAGTTGTGAAACCAAGAGAAATGTCAACCATTTCTCGTAAACAAAACACGTGGTCGACCTCAGCAGACTTGATCTACAAAGAAATTAATGCTCGCACTTTACAATTTTTGATACACACAATATTAAATTACGGCTATGTGTGAATTGGATTTTCAAATACTTGCTCTGTGGTCATAAACCAGCACGATTTGCTCATATTAGCCTGAAGGAAACGTAAACAAACACATGTGCGTTTACGCTAGTTACCTGGATCACCACGTGTAGGACGTGTGGACGCCAGTCACGTGATACGATTAGAAATTCCGACAAAACCCGAAGGTACTGAATATGGCGGAGATTGAAGGCGTTTTATTCAAAACCAGTAATATATAATCCCTAGATTTCGGCTCTTTGATAGACTGACATATGGTTTTGGGGAGCTAAATCATCAAGTTACATGTCCATATTCAAATATCAAATGTTAAAATGACATATGGTTACAGTGAAAATTACAAGAAATACAACTTTAAGATCATAGGTATGGCATTATTTAATTTATTGTAAATATTTATGTTCCATTTATTTCAATTATTTTACATCATTTTTGTTTATTTTTTTAATTATTTCTGGTATTAAAAAGAATTTTTTTCATGTCATGCTACAAAATAAATGGGAATTTGTATGATTCATAGGATTTTTTGTACTAATAACCAGTAGTATCTAGCCATTTTCGTACGGAACCTACCGAAGCATAATGGATTAGGTCATATATATCTATATATATGTACATGTAGGTCCCAATTTAGCACATAAGCCCGTGCATGCACATCATTTTCCTCAGTATGTGTACACAATTATTAGATTCCCAAAAAGCTAAGTGGGCTACGCGGAAGCTTAACCATTTGTTTAGAAAGAATTTGGAAATATAACAATGATCAGCTAGTATTGCTTAGCAATTTCATGTGGTGGAAATGAAACCATGGTCCGCGGAGGATTTTCCCCACAATGGTACCGAACACGCTTCTTTGTAGTCAAACGTGTAGTAAAACAAGTCACCTGCTTATACACTGTACCTCATTCATGCCATTGGCCGAAATAAATATGGAATTGTATTATGGGTAACTAGTGATCACATGAGTATGTGTTTACTTCCAAATATATTTCTCTGACCTGGTATTTAGTATATATTATGTGGCCTTTTGACGAAGATCTTATTTTCTCTGTGTTATATGTATCTGTTATGAAGCCTAAAGCAGGTAATAATATATATAAATATTAAGTTAGAATTCTACGAATTTAGCCGGGAGAAGCCGATCTTCGCTGATTCTAGATTAGACGGTTAGACCTATTGAATTGGTCAATTCGCATTATATCATTTTTTTAAAGACGTGGAAATGACAGTTTTATAGCTCATTTCAGTTCAGTATTTATACTAAAACAGTACATATGTGCAAGTCAAAATGATATGGATGCAATATTAATAACATTTTGGAGTCTAAATATTTTCAAATAAATAAAAATTTTCCGAAGAAATGGCAAGTACACTATCACCATATTTGGAAGTAAACACACAATCACGTGATCACTAGTTACCCATAATACAATTGTATTTTCCGGCCAATGGCATGAATGAGGTATAAGCACGTGACATTTTTTTACTAGGTTTTTACTACAAAAAACAAATGCAGAGATATCCCGAGTTTGGAGCTAAAACCGGGTCCCGGGAGGATTTCTTAGTCCAAAGGTTGAATCTGGCCATTAAGACCATAACAAAAATTCGGTGTGCCCTTATATAAGTGTATCCACAGGGACCTGGCACGATTTTTTTAAACTAACCGTATAGGTATAAATTTCGTGCCAGGTCCCTGTGAGTGTATCGAGGGATGTAAATATTTATGTTTATATATGGACAGGGCAAGCAAATAAGTAAAGCTGGTTTCCCAGTGTGTATTGTGTACCTGTACTGTGACCTTTATGGCTTTTAAGGGTGTACACCTCTGAGAAATCAAAATTTTCTTGTATTAAACTTTTTTTCTCATATAGATTTTTGGGAATAGGAGTTCATACCATACAAGAAAATGGAAGAAAAAACATATGTCGGTGTGCTTGTTTTTGAGCTATTGTCACTCAAAGATACCAAGTTGACAAAATCTTAGATTTTTTGGGATTTTTGCCGTTTTGACCATATACACAAGAGTTTAAAGCCATAATTTCCTAATGAGATGTTTGATATGTATGGAAGTTTGAAGAATTTATTTTCCTGTTGTCTTCTTTAAAAATATACAAGTTTTGATTTAGAACAAATCACGGGAACAACGGTAATTGGTGAAGCAAAGTGGGGAGAAAAACAGATGTAGATAAATAACAGAGACTAGGAACTCAAAACTTTAATGTAACAAAAATAGGAAACTACAGAGGATCCAATGGAGGATTTCTCATCATATCCTTGCGACTAATATCAATTTATGGCCATTACTTAAGCAATAAACTGTTACCAGATTGGATGAAGCCCATCCGGAAGGAAGATAAATAGAATGGCGCCCGTTTAAACAGTCTTTCGGACGGATGGGCTTCATAGCAACTGTATGTCCAATGTGGTAACAGTTTCTTACTTATATTTCCATTAAGATCACTCGAATTCAAAACTATACACGTATATTTCCATTCTACTTTCAGTTTCCCGTTTGATCTATGTTAAACCAGATGGGCAATATCACGCTATGAACTCCAATCTGGTCAAGCGTATGAATAGTTAACGTTTCCGCCGCGTCACGGACAGTGTATACAATATATACTTACGCCTATACATAACGGTCAAATAATTTAATAAGTGGTTTTAAAGTTGTGTGGTCTATGAAATCTAATAGTATTATCATGCTTACAAAGTAGCATGTATTAGAAATATCATCGCATAATTTTCATTTGTTCGCTTGTTTCAAACCGTTTTGTGTTGAACTATATTCAGAAGCTGATGATATGGCTGTTCCGTTTATTAAACTTGGTGACGTCAACACAAGCGCAAGCGGGAAAATTCAAAGGATATACATGTACATGTCTAGTGTACCTTATTTAAACAGTTTCTTACTTATATTGTTATAAACAATGCATTATTTAAACAATTTTCTATAAACAATACATTATTTATACAGTTTTCTATAAACAATGCATTATTTATGCACTTTTCTATAAACAATGCATTATTTATAGTTTTCAATAAACAATTTACTATTCATAGAATTTTCTATAAACATTATATTATTTATACAGTTTTCTATGAACAATGCATTATTTATACAGTTTTCTATAAACAATGCATTATTTATACAGTTTTTTATGAACAATGCATTATTTAGAAAGTGTTTTTTATAAACATTATATTATTTATACAGTTTTCTATAAACAATGCATAATTTATACAGTTTTCTATAAACAGTGCATTATTTTTATTTTTCTATAAACAATACATCATTTACCCAGTTTTTGTGTCGCCTGCAACGCAAGGGCGACACTAATTAGGTATCACTATGTCGACGTCGGTGTCGGCGTCGTCGGCGTCCTGGAAAAGGTTTCCGTGCGATAACTAAATTATTTATTGTCCGATTTCAACCAAATTTTGTGTATTGCTTTGTATCAATGAGATCTTAGATGGGTTCGATACTGGTCAAAATACGTCAACATTTGCAAGAGTTACGGGACTTTAAAATAGTCAAAACATGGTTTCCGCTATATAACTTCAGTATTTATTATCCGATTTCAACCAAATTTGGTGTATTGCTTTATATCAATGAGATCTAAGATGGGTTCGATACTGGTCAAAATCAATTAATATTTGCAAGAGTTACGGGATTTGATAAATTCACCTCATCATTAACAATATTTTCAACTGTAAATAACTATTTTTTGTGATGCTGTGCAGGCGACATATCCACTTCCGTGGAATTCTTGTCTATAAACAATACCTTATTTAAACAGTTTCCCAAAAGCAACGTTTTATTGTTACAGTTTCTATAAACAATTCATTATTTATACAGTTTTCTACAACAATGTAATATTTATACAGTTTTCTATACACAATGCATTAATTAGACAAGTTTTCTATGAAATATACATTACTTTAAACAGATTTCTATGAACAATGCATTATTTAAAGCGTTTTTTATGATCAATACATTATTTAAACAGTTTTCTATGATTAATGCATTATTTAAACAGTTTCTATGAATAATGTATTATTCATACAGTTTACTAAAAACAATGCATTATTTATAAAGTTTTCTATGAACAAACAGTTCTTCCTGTTTGGTATTACAAATTATAACAACTATAATTTCTGAATGGATAATGAGACGATCCTGACCATCAAACATTAGATATATAAAACAAGATTTTGATATCAGTGTCATTGTGGAAATTAGACGGTAATATTGTATATCATTCAAGACTTCATTCTTACACTCGAAATGACACGTTCTGACTTTCATTCAAAAATGAATGGAGAAACTGGGTAAACCTCCTAATGCTTCATGTTTGAGTGATGTGCTGACAACTTTAGGATCAGTTTAGCTAACCTGTTGATCTATACAGTTTTACTAACCTGTTGATCTATACAGTTTTGCTAACCTGTTGATCTATATAGTTTTGCTAACCTGTTGATCTATACAATTTTGCTAACCTGTTGATCTATACAGTTTTGCTAACCTGTTGATCTATACAGTTTTGCTAACCTGTTGATCTATACAGTTTTACTAACCTGTTGATCTATATAGTTTTACTAACCTGTTGATCTATACAGTTTTACTAACCTGTTGATCTATACATGTTTGCTAACTTGTTGATCTATACAGTTTTGCTAACCTGTTGATCTATACAGTTTTACTAACCTGTTGATCTATACAGTTTTACTAACTTGTTGATCTATACAGTTTTGCTAACCTGTCGATATATACGAAGTCGTTAATGTGTACTGTATAACATTGCGTAACAACACATTGAAAAAGCACGGAAAGAAAACGTCAATAACATACATGTAACAATAGTTATACTTGTTTGGTAAACTATTATACTAAAGGTAGATTTTTGTCCACACTAAAACTACTTCAAATAATTCGTACCATACAACCGTTAATTTTACTTATATACGCAATATTAATTATTTCAAATAATTCATATCCTACAACCGTTGATATTACTTCTTTCGCGCCTAGAGTTTGCTATAGATGTTTACTTCTGCTCCCGTAGGACCTCTCGGCTGCTCGCTTTCCCTACACACGTTGTTCACAATGATGTTCGAATTTCCAATTGAGCTGTCATATGCTGGATTCTCTGAAAAAGAACAAAAAACATACAGTTGATGAGGAAAGTGGATAATGATTTGCATTTCTCCCATACCTACAATAGCAATACTGGCTGGTCAAGGGCAATACACTCATGTCGCCTGAGGCTGTATCGTCCAATAAAGCCTCGTGACGTCACAGCGTCAACAAAATTACTACTTTCTCGGTAAAATTTCACATTTTGTTTTTAGAAACTAGGGTCGGATTTCTTTTAAAAGATACAAATTACGGGATTTGCCTTGAATATATATAACGCAATTTTCATGAATGGATAATTGACTTCCTCTCGCGCGTTTTTGTTTTAATTTATTCCAAAATGGCGGGAAATCATAGTAGTAAAACTGCAATAAAACGTCGAGGTACGAGAGAAAAATGCTCTTTCATATTGTGGGATCACAAAATGTAAAACCTTCGGCAAGCCTTGGATTTTGTTAGAATATCCCTCTCCTTCATATCAACCCATAGAAGAGTATTATGTTAAGGCGCCAGTGGCATTGTGAATGTTTATTTACCCAAAGGTGTAATATTACCCGAGGCTTGATTCCCGAGAGCAAGCCTTTGGAAAATATTACATCTGAGGGTAAAAACCATTCATATCACACTACCACCGAGGCCATAATTTGTTTATTATACAAAAAATTCGCTACTCTGGTTTAAATATTACTTAAACTCGCGATGAGTAAAAATAACGTTTTTTCGTCCGCCACGGTTACCATACTGAAAAACGCCCCAAGCTACACGAGATCTTCGCATGTGCTCAATAATGGTATGACGTCACGACAACAGTATCATGACGTCGCGGTAATAGTATTATAACGTCACGACTACAATGAAATGACGTCACGAAGACGGCGACTCATTGAGGTCACGTCATCCTCGCTTGTAAAAGTGACACGTTTATTAGAGACATAAAGCGGTGAATTGAGTAAGTGAAAAATAATCATTCACCCTTTTTGGGGTGAGACAGGAGATCTCAACCCTCGGGATAAGATTCTTAAGCTGTCAAACACTCGGCACAGCCTCGTGTTTGACAACTTAAGAATCTTACCCCTGGGGTTGAGATTATTCTGTCTCACCCGAGAATCTTACCCCTGGGGTTGAGATAATTCTGTCTCACCCGAAAAGGGGTGAAAGATTCTATTAATCCCCCCCCCCCCCCGACGTTTTAATTCCCTGTCAGGTGATGCGTTTCAACTAAACACAGACACTGATATAAACCTGCGGTATAATAATACATATAATGACAGATAGAAATAAATCAGATTTGGAGGTGGTATGTCACAGGGTCATCCTCGATACTCCAGGGGTTCCGATCACTTACGATCTGTACATCCCTGGGGTATCTCATAGTAAAACTAGAGACAACATAACAAAAGATTCTAGGACGTCTCGACCATAACTAGGGACATAGCATCATTTATGTGATGAGTTGGGATGTGACATGTATTAAAGTGAGTGCCAAATGTTTTCTTCTAACTGTCAATACCTTTCTGACCCCAATCAAACCTACAGAAGTCCCATAATCGCTGTCGCCAGATTTGTACTACAATCCCCGGCTTTTCAAGAGCAGTAGGTAGCTGACCATGAACAGGCGATCAGTCAGAATTCTGAGCCTGCGATTATGATCAGTTTTAGCGGACTATATAACGGTAAACTGTGGTTGTTGACTGTGTGGCTTTGAAGTTGGGCGTCGCTCTTTCTGTAGTGTTCAAAGGAAGTTTTGCTGGCCTGTGATTGGTTCAGATGTTTTCCTCCGAGCTGCCTTCATTTTTTACTATAAGAGAGTCCAGGGGTATAGACATCGTAAGTGATCGGAACCCCTGGAGTATCGAGGATGTCACAGGGCCTGAGTACCAGACCAAATACTACTATTTATCCTTGGTATCATAAGGTTGTCACCATTCAGCAAACGCAGTACAAACGGGTATCATCAGGAACGAAGATTTTTTTCTCTCACAAAATACCGTTTATTTTCAAGTGGAAAGATTACTAAAACACTCATTACAGATGAACAGATCGTCAAACTACAGTTATTCATAACGTTACTTTCCCCCATTAAAAGACTTATAAAGAAGTTAAAGGGACAATTCAGTGAGACTAGTTCTGTTACGTAACCAGAAAACAAAATATGGCATAAATGTATTGTTCTACATTCCTTGTGAAACATGTAACAACAGATTTTGACAAATTTCATGAATCTTTTATTTATTTTAATTGCCACCGTTGAATTTGACATTTCACACATATTGCACCACAGTGGGATTACTTCCATTAGAACTGGTTTGTTTCCAACATCTTAATGTACTCGTTTAGAAACATAATTTATGTAAGGAAAACTCCTATAATTACCATGTGCAAATGACGGTCTGTCTTGTGATCTACAATAATAGAAACATAGTCTTACTAAACATCACATAACAAGAGGCCCAATGGGCCGGTATCGCTCACCTGGCTTGTTTACCTCAGCAAAGTACGTACAGGTTAAATGTTGACTTCGGGGATTTTAAAGAATTATGTAGCCCTATTTCCCATACTGTGCTATATAAGGTAAATATGTCTTACTATATCCTACCACTGAGGTTACAGACAGTTTGTGTACTCAAAGTTGGACATATATATGTGTTACTGTATCCTACTTTTCTTGGTTTGAGTTAAATATGTCTTACAGTATCCTACTTTTCTTGGTTTGAGTTAAATATGTCTTACTGTATCCTACTTTTCTTGGTTGAAGGTAAATATGTCTTACTGTATCCTACTTTTCTTGGTTGAAGGTAAATATGTCTTACTGTCTTTTACCTTTCTTTGGGATGTCTGATTTTGTAGATAATGACAATGAAGATAACCAACACAACAACAGCGCCGCCTACAGGGAGTGCAATTATCAGAATTGATGTAATATCGATTATCTCCCCTCCTGGTATTCCAGAGGTCGTGATAGTTGTAAAACCGGGAAGATCTAAAATAGGACATATATTAAAATGTTAGCAGCAAATATGGATTGTAATTATAAAATCTCAGTAGTATTACAAACCTGCTGTCTGCATGACTTGTCAGTTAAAAGGTGAGGGGGGGGCAACCTAATACAGCCATGTCTAATACAGCATGGTCTAATAATAACGATATTACCAACATCAAGACCTGTTGTCATGTACACAAAGACCGAACGGAAACTTTCGTACATATTTTAAATATATTTTTATTTCAATATCATTATTTCTAAATGAATATAATAAGAAAAACTTTCAATTCATTGTTGAATACAGATTTCATAATATAAAACCTTAAATTCCAACGAAAGCTAGTGGATTAATTGTTTCTAATCAAATGAATGTTGAAAAATAGATCATTTCACTGATCTTATTTTAAAAAAAAATCTTCATTGAATATTGTCCCTTAGAAATATTACCGTGATAATATGGTATTCGAGAGTCTGAATAGTTTAATATATTACCTTCAACACACCTTCCACTGTCGTTCATGTATCCTTCACAACACACTAGTTCCGACCAACTCCGAGTCTCCGTCAGGTTCCTGTATCCCACAGACCTAACCCACCTTCAAATTAATAAAACAGATCGGGACTGAGTACAGACCTAACCCACCTTCAAATTAATAAAACATATCGGGACTGAGTACAGATCTAATCCACCTTCAAATTAATAAAACATATCGGGACTGAGTACAGATCTAATCCACCTTCAAATTAATAAAACATATCGGGACTGAGTACAGACTTAACCCACCTTCAAATTAATAAAACATATCGGGACTGAGTACAGATCTAATCCACCTTCAAATTAATAAAACAGATCGGGACTAAGTACAGATCTAATCCACCTTCAAATTAATAAAACATATCGGGACTGAGTACAGACCTAACCAACCTTCAAATTAATAAAACATATCGGGACTGAGTACAGATCTAATCCACCTTCAAATTAATAAAACATATCGGGACTGAGTACAGACCTAACCAACCTTCAAATTAATAAAACATATCGGGACTGAGTACAGACCTAACCAACCTTCAAATTGATAAAACATATCGGGACTGAGTACAGACTAATCCACCTTCAAATTAATAAAACATATCGGACTGAGTACAGATTAACCACCTTCAAATTAATAAAACATATCGGGACTGAGTACAGATCTAATCCACCTTCAAATTAATAAAACATATCGGGACTGAGTACAGATCTAATCCACCTTCAAATTAATAAAACATATCGGGACTGAGTACAGACTTAACCCACCTTCAAATTGATAAAACATATCGGGACTGAGTACAGACCTAATCCACCTTCAAATTAATAAAACATATCGGGACTGAGTACAGACCTAACCCACCTTCAAATTAATAAAACATATCGGGACTGAGTACAGATCTAATCCACCTTCAAATTAATAAAACATATCGGGACTGAGTACAGATCTAATCCACCTTCAAATTATAAAACAATCGGGACTGAAAAAACATATCGGGGACTGAGTACAGATCTAATCCACCTTCAAATTAATAAAACATATCGGGACTGAGTACAGACCTAATCCACCTTCAAATTAATAAAACATATCGGGACTGAGTACAGACTTAACCCACCTTCAAATTGATAAAACATATCGGGACTGAGTACAGACCTAATCCACCTTCAAATTAATAAAACATATCGGGACAGAGTACAGATCTAATCCACCTTCAAATTAATAAAACATATCGGGACTGAGTACAGACCCTAATCCACCTTGAAAATAATAAAACATATCGGGACTGAGTACAGACTTAACCCACCTTCAAATTAATAAAACATATCGGGACTGAGTAACAGACTTAACCCACCTTCAAATTAATAAAACATATCGGGACTGAGTACAGATCTAATCCACCTTCAAATTAATAAAACATATCGGGACTGAGTACAGATTCTAATCCTACCTTCAAATTAATAAAACATATCGGAACTGAGTACAGACCTAATCCACCTTCAAATTAATAAAACATATCGGGACTGAGTACAGGATCTAATCCACCTTCAAATTAATAAAACATATCGGGACTGAGTAACAGATCTAATCCAACCTTCAAATTAATAAAACATATCGGGACTGAGTACAGATCTAACCAACCTTCAAATTGAATAAACATATCGGGACTAGAGTACAGTACCTAATCCACCTTCAAATTAATAAAACATATCGGGACTGAGTACAGACCTAATCCAACCTTCAAATCGATAAAACATATCGAGACTGAGTACAAGATCTAACCACCTTCAAATTAATAAAACAATAGTCGGGACTGAGTACAGACCTAATCCACCTTCAAATTAATAAAACACATCGGGACTGGAGTACAGATCTAATCCAACCTTCAAATTGATAAAACATATCGGGACTGAGTACAGATCTAATCCACCTTCAAATTAATAAAACATATCGGGACCTGAGTACAGACCTAATCCACCTTCCAAATTAATAAAACATATCGGACACTGAGATAGCAGACCTAACCAACCTATCAAATTAATAAAACATATCGGGACTGAGTACAGATCTAATCCACCGTTTTTTTCCCCCCGCAAAAAATAATAAAACATATCGGGACTGAGTACAGACCTAATCCACCTTCCAAATTAATAAAACATATCGGGACTGAGTACAGAACCTAAACCACCTTCACAAATTAATAAAACATATCGGGACTGAGTACAGACCTAATCCAACCTTCAAATTAATTAAACATATAAAACATAATCGGACTGAGTACAGACCTAATCCACCTTCAAATTAATAAAACATATCGGACTGACTGATACTTACTCAAAAGTTGTTAATACCCATCTTCGTCTACTAAAACCTTCTGGATATACTTACGGACAAACCTCTCATCTGTCGTCACGAATCCATTTTACAAACTTTCGGATATACTTACTCAAATCCCATCTTCGTCACAAACCTTCGCGGAACGATATACTTACTCAAAACCATCTTCGTAACACAAACCTTCTGGAGATATACGTACTTCAATACTCTCAAAAACCCATCTTCGTCACAACCTTATGGATATACTTACTCATTCGTCCAAACCTTCTAGGATATATCTCAAATTCGTCACATTCCTTCTGGATATTACTTACTCAAACCCATCTTCGTCACAAAACTTCTGGATATTACTCAAAACCCATTTCCGTCACACACCTTCTTGGATTACTTACTCAAAAACCCATCTTCGTATACTTACTCATTAATTACCTTCTGGATATACTTACGTCAAACCACATCTTCGTCACAAACCTTACTGGATATACTTACTCAAAATCCATCTTCGTCACAATAATCCTTCTGGATATACTTACTCAAATCCCATCTTCGTCACAACCCTTCTGGATATACTTACTCAAAACCCATATTTCGTCACAAACCTTCTGGATATACGTACTCAATCATCTTCGTCACAAACCTTCTGGATATACTTACTCAAACCCATCTTCGTCACAAACCTTCTGGATATACTTACTCAAACCATCTTCGTCACAAACCTTCTGGATATACGTTACTCAAACCAAATCTTCGTCACAATCTTCTGGATATACTTATCAAACCCATCTTCGTCATAAATCCTTCTGGATTACTTACTCTAAACATCTTCGTCACAAACCTTCTGGATATACTTACTCAAATCCATCTTCGTCATATACAAAACCTTCTGGATATACTTTACTCAAATCCACTCTTCGTCACAAACCTTCTGGATATACTTACTCAAAACCCATCTTCGTCACAACCTTCGGATTATACTTACTCAAATCCATCTTCGTCACAAACCTTCTGGATATACGTACTCAAATCCATCCATCTTCGTCACAAAAACCTTCTGGATATACTTACTCAAATACCATCTTCGTCACAAACCTTCTGGATATACTTACTTCGGAATACTCTAAACCATCTTCGTCACAAACCTTCTGGATATAATCTTACTCAAATCCATCTTCGTCACAAACCTTCTGGATATACTTACTCAAACCCATCTTCGTCACAAACCTTCTGGATATACTTACTCAAACCCATCTTCGTCACAAACCTTCTGGATATACTTACTCAAACCCATCTTCGTCACAAACCTTCTGGATATACTTACTCAAACCCATCTTTCGTCACAAACCTTCTGGATATACTTACTCAAACCCATCTTCGTCACAAACCTTCTGGATATACTTACTCAAACCCATCTTCGTCACAAACCTTCTGGATATACTTACTCAAACCCATCTTCGTCACAAACCTTCTGGATATACTTACTCAAACCCATCTTCGTCACAAACCTTCTGGATATACTTACTCAAACCCATCTTCGTCACAAACCTTCTGGATATACTTACTCAAATCCATCTTCGTCACAAACCTTCTGGATATACTTACTCAAAACCCATCTTCGTCACAAACCTTCTGGATATACTTACTCAAATCCCATCTTCGTCACAAACCTTCTGGATATACTTACTCAAATCCATCTTCGTCACAAACCTTCTGGATATACTTACTCAAATCCATCTTCGTCACAAACCTTCTGGATATACTTACTCAAACCCATCTTCGTCACAAACCTTCTGGATATACTTACTCAAACCCATCTTCGTCACAAACCTTCTGGATTATACTTACTCAAACCCATCTTCGTCACAAACCTTCTGGATATACTTACTCAAATCCCATCTTCGTCACAAACCTTCTGGATATACTTACTCAAATCCATCTTCGTCACAAACCTTCTGGATATACTTACTCAAATCCATCTTCGTCACAAACCTTCTGGATATACTTACTCAAACCCATCTTCGTCACAAACCTTCTGGATATACTTACTCAAACCCATCTTCGTCACAAACCTTCTGGATATACTTACTCAAATCCATCTTCGTCACAAACCTTCTGGATATACTTACTCAAACCCATCTTCGTCACAAACCTTCTGGATATACTTACTCAAACCCATCTTCGTCACAAACCTTCTGGATATACTTACTCAAACCCATCTTCGTCACAAACCTTCTGGATATACTTACTCAAATCCATCTCGTCACAAACCTTCTGGATATACTTACTCAAACCCATCTTCGTCACAAACCTTCTGGATATACTTACTCAAACCCATCTTCGTCACAAACCTTCTGGATATACTTACTCAAACCCATCTTCGTCACAAACCTTCTGGATATACTTACTCAAACCCATCTTCGTCACAAACCTTCTGGATATACTTACTCAAATCCATCTTCGTCACAAACCTTCTGGATATACTTACTCAAACCCATCTTCGTCACAAACCTTCTGGATATACTAAACTCTTCGTACAAACCTTCTGGATATACTTACAAACCCATCTTCGTCACAAACCTTCTGGATATACTTACTCAAACCCATCTTCGTCACAAACCTTCTGGATATACTTACTCAAACCCATCTTCGTCACAAACCTTCTGGATATACTTACTCAAACCCATCTTCGTCACAAACCTTCTGGATATACTTACTCAAACCCATCTTCGTCACAAACCTTCTGGATATACTTACTCAAACCCATCTTCGTCACAAACCTTCTGGATATACTTACTCAAACCATCTTCGTCACAAACCTTGTATCTCTGGATATACCTACTGGATATACCCAAATCTTCGTCACAAACCTTCTGGATATACTTACTCAAATCCCATCTTCGTCACAAACCTTCTGGATATACTTACTCAAAACCATCTTCGTCACAAACCTTCTGGATATACTTACTCAAACCCATCTTCGTCACAAACCTTCTGGATATACTTACTCAAACCCATCTTCGTCACAAACCTTCTGGATATACTTACTCAAAACCATCTTCGTCACAAACCTTCTGGATATACTTACTCAAACCCATCTTCGTCACAAACCTTCTGGATATACTTACTCAAACCCATCTTCGTCACAAACCTTCTGGATATACTTACTCAAACCCATCTTCGTCACAAACCTTCTGGATTATACTTACTCAAACCCATCTTCGTCACAAACCTTCTGGATATACTTACTCAAACCATCTTCGTCACAAACCTTCTGGATATACTTACTCAAACCCATCTTCGTCACAAACCTTCTGGATATACTTACTCAAACCCATCTTCGTCACAAACCTTCTGGATATACTTACTCAAATCCATCTTCGTCACAAACCTTCTGGATATACTTACTCAAATCCATCTTCGTCACAAACCTTCTGGATATACTTACTCAAACCCATCTTCGTCACAAACCTTCTGGATATACTTACTCAAACCCATCTTCGTCACAAACCTTCTGGATATACTTACTCAAACCCATCTTCGTCATAATCCTTCTGGATATACTTACTCAAATCCATCTTCGTCACAAACCTTCTGGATATACTTTTTTAAACCCATCTTCGTCACAATCCTTCTGGATATACTTACTCAAACCCATCTTCGTCACAAACCTTCTGGATATACTTACTCAAATCCATCTTCGTCACAAACCTTCTGGATATACTTACTCAAACCCATCTTCGTCACAAACCTTCTGGATATACTTACTCAAACCCATCTTCGTCACAAACCTTCTGGATATACGTACTCAAACCCATCTTCGTCACAAACCTTCTGGATATACTTACTCAAAAACCATCTTCGTCACAAACCTTCTGGATATACTTACTCAAACCCATCTTCGTCACAAACCTTCTGGATATACTTACTCAAACCCATCTTCGTCACAAACCTTCTGGATATACTTACTCAAATCCATCTTCGTCACAAACCTTCTGGATATACTTACTCAAACCCATCTTCGTCACAAACCTTCTGGATATACTTACTCAAACCCATCTTCGTCACAAACCTTCTGGATATACTTACTCAAACCATCTTCGTCATAATCCTTCTGGATATACTTACTCAAACCCATCTTCGTCACAAACCTTCTGGATATACTTACTCAAACCCATCTTCGTCACAAACCTTCTGGATATACTTACTCAAACCCATCTTCGTCACAAACCTTCTGGATATACCTTACTCAAACCAAACCCATCTTCGTCACAAACCTTCTGGATATACTTACTCAAATCCCATCTTCGTCACAAACCTTCTGGATATACTTACTCAAATCCATCTTCGTCACAAACCTTCTGGATATACTTACTCAAACCCATCTTCGTCACAAACCTTCTGGATATACTTACTCAAACCCATCTTCGTCACAAACCTTCTGGATCTTACTCAAACCCATCTTCGTCAAAACCTTCTGGATATACTTACTCAAACCCATCTTCGTCACAAACCTTCTGGATATACTTACTCAAACCCATCTTCGTCACAAACCTTCTGGATATACTTACTCAAACCCATCTTCGTCACAAACCTTCTGGATATACTTACTCAAAACCATCTTCGTCACAAACCTTCTGGATATACTTACTCAAACCCATCTTCGTCACAAACCTTCTGGATATACTTACTCAAACCCATCTTCGTCACAAACCTTCTGGATATACTTACTCAAACCCATCTTCGTCACAAACCTTCTGGATATACTTACTCAAACCCATCTTCGTCACAAACCTTCTGGATATACTTACTCAAACCCATCTTCGTCACAAACCTTCTGGATATACTTACTCAAACCCATCTTCGTCATAAACCTTCTGGATATACGTACTCAAACCCATCTTCGTCACAAACCTTCTGGATATACTTACTCAAACCCATCTTCGTCACAAACCTTCTGGATATACTTACTCAAACCCATCTTCGTCACAAACCTTCTGGATATACTTACTCAAACCCATCTTCGTCACAAACCTTCTGGATATACTTACTCAAACCCATCTTCGTCACAAACCTTCTGGATATACTTACTCAAACCCATCTTCGTCACAAACCTTCTGGATATACTTACTCAAACCCATCTTCGTCACAAACCTTCTGGATATACTTACTCAAACCCATCTTCGTCACAAACCTTCTGGATATACTTACTCAAACCCATCTTCGTCACAAACCTTCTGGATATACTTACTCAAACCCATCTTCGTCACAAACCTTCTGGATATACTTACTCAAATCCATCTTCGTCACAAACCTTCTGGATATACTTACTCAAATCATCTTCGTCACAAACCTTCTGGATATACTTACTCAAACCCATCTTCGTCACAAACCTTCTGGATATACTTACTCAAATCCATCTTCGTCACAAACCTTCTGGATATACTTACTCAAACCCATCTTCGTCATAATCCTTCTGGATATACTTACTCAAACCCATCTTCGTCACAAACCTTCTGGATATACTTACTCAAACCCATCTTCGTCACAAACCTTCTGGATATACTTACTCAAATCCATCTTCGTCACAAACCTTCTGGATATACTTACTCAAACCCATCTTCGTCACAAACCTTCTGGATATACGTACTCAAACCCATCTTCGTCACAAACCTTCTGGATATACTTACTCAAACCCATCTTCGTCACAAACCTTCTGGATATACTTACTCAAACCCATCTTCGTCACAAACCTTCTGGATATACTTACTCAAACCCATCTTCGTCACAAACCTTCTGGATATACTTACTCAAACCCATCTTCGTCACAAACCTTCTGGATATACTTACTCAAACCCATCTTCGTCATAATCCTTCTGGATATACTTACTCAAATCCATCTTCGTCACAAACCTTCTGGATATACTTACTCAAACCCATCTTCGTCACAAACCTTCTGGATATACTTACTCAAACCCATCTTCGTCACAAACCTTCTGGATATACTTACTCAAACCCATCTTCGTCATAATCCTTCTGGATATACTTACTCAAATCCATCTTCGTCACAAACCTTCTGGATATACTTACTCAAACCACTCTTCGTCACAAACCTTCTGGATATACTTACTCAAACCCATCTTCGTCACAAACCTTCTGGATATACTTACTCAAACCCATCTTCGTCATAATCCTTCTGGATATACTTACTCAAACCCATCTTCGTCACAAACCTTCTGGATATACTTACTCAAACCCATCTTCGTCACAAACCTTCTGGATACGTACTCAAACCCATCTTCGTCACAAACCTTCTGGATATACTTACTCAAACCCATCTTCGTCACAAACCTTCTGGATATACTTACTCAAACCCATCTTCGTCACAAACCTTCTGGATATACTTACTCAAATCCATCTTCGTCATAAACCTTCTGGATATACTTACTCAAACCCATCTTCGTCATAAACCTTCTGGATATACTTACTCAAACCATCTTCGTCATAACCTTCTGGATATACTTACTCAAACCATCTTCGTCACAAACCTTCTGGATATACTTACTCAAACCCATCTTCGTCACAAACCTTCTGGATATACTTACTCAAACCCATCTTCGTCACAAATCCTTCTGGATATACTTACTCAAACCCATCTTCGTCACAAACCTTCTGGATATACTTACTCAAACCCATCTTCGTCACAAACCTTCTGGATATACTTACTCAAACCCATCTTCGTCACAAACCTTCTGGATATACTTACTCAAAACACATCTTTGTCATAATCCTTCTGTATATACGTACTCAAACCCATCTTCGTCACAAACCTTCTGGATATACTTACTCAAACCCATCTTCGTCACAAACCTTCTGGATATACTTACTCAAACCCATCTTCGTCACAAACCTTCTGGATATACTTACTCAAACCCATCTTCGTCACAAACCTTCTGGATATACTTACTCAAACCCATCTTCGTCACAAACCTTCTGGATATCTTACTCAAACCCTACCTTCTGGATATACTTACAAACCCATCTTCGTCACAAACCTTCTGGATATACTTACTACCAAATCACTCTTCGTCACAAACCTTCTGGATATACTTACTCAAACCCATCTTCGTCACAAACCTTCTGGATATACTTACTCAAACCCATCTTCGTCACAAACCTTCTGGATATACTTACTCAAACCCATCTTCGTCACAAACCTTCTGGATATACTTACTCAAACCCATCTTCGTCACAAACCTTCTGGATATACTTACTCAAACCCATCTTCGTCACAAACCTTCTGGATATACTTACTCAAACCCATCTTCGTCACAAACCTTCTGGATATACTTACTCAAACCCATCTTCGTCACAAACCTTCTGGATATACTTACTCAAACCCATCTTCGTCACAAACCTTCTGGATATACGTACTCAAATCCATCTTCGTCACAAACCTTCTGGATATACTTACTCAAACCCATCTTCGTCACAAACCTTCTGGATATACTTACTCAAACCCATCTTCGTCATAATCCTTCTGGATATACTTACTCAAACCATCTTCGTCACAAACCTTCTGGATATACTTACTCAAACCCATCTTCGTCACAAATCCTTCTGGATATACTTACTCAAACCCATCTTCGTCACAAACCTTCTGGATATACTTACTCAAACCCATCTTCGTCACAAACCTTCTGGATATACTTACTCAAATCTATCTTCGTCACAAACCTTCTGGATATACTTACTCAAACCCATCTTCGTCACAAACCTTCTGGATATACTTACTCAAAACCCATCTTCGTCACAAACCTTCTGGATATACTTACTCAAACCCATCTTCGTCACAAACCTTCTGGATATACGTACTCAAATCCATCTTCGTCACAAACCTTCTGGATATACGTACTCAAACCCATCTTCGTCACAAACCTTCTGGATATACTTACTCAAATCCATCTTCGTCACAAACCTTCTGGATATACTTACTCAAATCCATCTTCGTCACAAACCTTCTGGATATACTTACTCAAACCCATCTTCGTCACAAACCTTCTGGATATACGTACTCAAACCCATCTTCGTCATAAACCTTCTGGATATACTTACTCAAACCCATCTTCGTCACAAACCTTCTGGATATACGTACTCAAATCCATCTTCGTCACAAACCTTCTGGATATACTTACTCAAACCCATCTTCGTCACAAACCTTCTGGATATACTTACTCAAATCCATCTTCGTCACAAACCTTCTGGATATACTTACTCAAATCCATCTTCGTCACAAACCTTCTGGATATACTTACTCAAACCCATCTTCGTCACAAACCTTCTGGATATACTTACTCAAACCCATCTTCGTCACAAACCTTCTGGATATACTTACTCAAATCCATCTTCGTCACAAACCTTCTGGATATACGTACTCAAACCCATCTTCGTCACAAACCTTCTGGATATACGTACTCAAATCCATCTTCGTCACAAACCTTCTGGATATACGTACTCAAATCCATCTTCGTCACAAACCTTCTGGATATACTTACTCAAATCCATCTTCGTCACAAACCTTCTGGATATACGTACTCAAACCCATCTTCGTCACAAACCTTCTGGATATACGTACTCAAATCCATCTTCGTCACAAACCTTCTGGATATACGTACTCAAATCCATCCTCGTCACAAACCTTCTGGATATACGTACTCAAATCCATCTTCGTCACAAACCTTCTGGATATACGTACTCAAATCCATCTTCGTCACAAACCTTCTGGATATACGTACTCAAACCCATCTTCGTCACAAACCTTCTGGATATACTTACTCAAATCCATCTTCGTCACAAACCTTCTGGATATACTTACTCAAATCCATCTTCGTCACAAACCTTCTGGATATACTTACTCAAATCCATCTCGTCACAAACCTTCTGGATATACTTACTCAAACCCATCTTCGTCACAAACCTTCTGGATATACTTACTCAAACCCATCTTCGTCACAAACCTTCTGGATATACTTACTCAAATCCATCTTCGTCACAAACCTTCTGGATATACGTACTCAAAAACATCTTCGTCACAAACCTTCTGGATATACTTACTCAAACCCATCTTCGTCACAAACCTTCTGGATATACTTACTCAAACCCATCTTCGTCACAAACCTTCTGGATATACGTACTCAAACCCATCTTCGTCACAAACCTTCTGGATATACTTACTCAAATCACTCTTCGTCACAAACCTTCTGGATATACTTACTCAAACCCATCTTCGTCACAAACCTTCTGGATATACTTACTCAAATCCATCTTCGTCACAAACCTTCTGGATATACGTACTCAAACCCATCTTCGTCACAAACCTTCTGGATATACTTACTCAAATCCATCTTCGTCACAAACCTTCTGGATATACTTACTCAAATCACTCTTCGTCACAAACCTTCTGGATATACTTACTCAAACCCATCTTCGTCACAAACCTTCTGGATATACGTACTCAAATCCATCTTCGTCACAAACCTTCTGGATATACGTACTCAAATCCATCTTCGTCACAAACCTTCTGGATATACTTACTCAAATCCATCTTCGTCACAAACCTTCTGGATATACGTACTCAAATCCATCTTCGTCACAAACCTTCTGGATATACGTACTCAAATCCATCTTCGTCACAAACCTTCTGGATATACGTACTCAAATCCATCTTCGTCACAAACCTTCTGGATATACTTACTCAAACCCATCTTCGTCTGGATAAACTTACTCAAACCCATCTTCGTCACAAACCTTCTTGATATACGTACTCAAATCCATCCTCGTCACAAACCTTCTGGATATACTTACTCAAATCCATCTTCGTCACAAACCTTCTGGATATACTTACTCAAACCCATCTTCGTCACAAACCTTCTGGATATACGTACTCAAACCCATCTTCGTCACAAACCTTCTGGATATACTTACTCAAATCCATCTTCGTCATAAACCTTCTGGATATACTTACTCAAACCCATCTTCGTCACAAACCTTCTGGATATACTTACTCAAATCCATCTTCGTCACAAACCTTCTGGATATACGTACTCAAACCCATCTTCGTCACAAACCTTCTGGATATACTTACTCAAATCTATCTTCGTCACAAACCTTCTGGATATACGTACTCAAATCCATCTTCGTCACAAACCTTCTGGATATACGTACTCAAACCCATCTTCGTCACAAACCTTCTGGATATACTTACTCAAATCCATCTTCGTCACAAACCTTCTGGATATACGTACTCAAACCCATCTTCGTCACAAACCTTCTGGATATACGTACTCAAATCCATCTTCGTCACAAACCTTCTGGATATACGTACTCAAATCCATCTTCGTCACAAACCTTCTGGATATACTTACTCAAAATCCATCCTCGTCACAAACCTTCTGGATATACGTACTCAAACCCATCTTCGTCACAAACCTTCTGGATATACGTACTCAAATCCATCTTCGTCACAAACCTTCTGGATATACGTACTCAAACCCATCTTCGTCACAAACCTTCTGGATATACTTACTCAAATCCATCTTCGTCACAAACCTTCTGGATATACTTACTCAAACCCAAATCCATCCTCGTCACAAACCTTCTGGATATACGTACTCAAATCCATCCTCGTCACAAACCTTCTGGATATACGTACTCAAATCCATCCTCGTCACAAACCTTCTGGATATACGTACTCAAATCCATCCTCGTCACAAACCTTCTGGATATACGTACTCAAATCCATCTTCGTCACAAACCTTCTGGATATACTTACTCAAATCCATCTTCGTCACAAACCTTCTGGATATACTTACTCAAACCCATCTTCGTCACAAACCTTCTGGATATACGTACTCAAATCCATCTTCGTCACAAACCTTCTGGATATACTTACTCAAATCCATCCTCGTCACAAACCTTCTGGATATACGTACTCAAATCCATCCTCGTCACAAACCTTCTGGATATACGTACTACTCAAATCCATCTTCGTCACAAACCTTCTGGATATACGTACTCAAACCCATCTTCGTCACAAACCTTCTGGATATACTTACTCAAACCCATCTTCGTCACAAACCTTCTGGATATACGTACTCAAACCCATCTTCGTCACAAACCTTCTGGATATACGTACTCAAATCCATCTTCGTCACAAACCTTCTGGATATACTTACTCAAACCCATCTTCGTCACAAACCTTCTGGATATACGTACTCAAACCCATCTTCGTCACAAACCTTCTGGATATACGTACTCAAATCCATCTTCGTCACAAACCTTCTGGATATACTTACTCAAATCCATCTTCGTCACAAACCTTCTGGATATACTTACTCAAATCCATCTTCGTCACAAACCTTCTGGATATACTTACTCAAATCCATCTTCGTCACAAACCTTCTGGATATACTTACTCAAACCCATCCTCGTCACAAACCTTCACACAACCCATCTCGTCACAACCTTCTGGATATACGTACTCAAATCCATCCTCGTCACAAACCTTCTGGATATACGTACTCAAATCCATCCTCGTCACAAACCTTCTGGATATACGTACTCAAATCCATCCTCGTCACAAACCTTCTGGATATACGTACTCAAATCCATCCTCGTCACAAACCTTCTGGATATACGTACTCAAATCCATCCGCGTCACAAACCTTCTGGATATACGTACTCAAATCCATCCTCGTCACAAACCTTCTGGATATACGTACTCAAATCCATCCTCGTCACAAACCTTCTGGATATACGTACTCAAATCCATCTCGTCACAAACCTTCTGGATATACGTACTCAAATCCATCCTCGTCACAAACCTTCTGGATATACGTACTCAAATCCATCCTCGTCACAAACCTTCTGGATATACGTACTCAAACCCATCTTCGTCACAAACCTTCTGGATATACGTACTCAAATCCATCCTCGTCACAAACCTTCTGGATATACGTACTCAAATCCATCCTCGTCACAAACCTTCTGGATATACGTACTCAAATCCATCCTCGTCACAAGCCTTCTAGATATACTTACTCAAACCCATCCTCATCACAATCGGCCGTCAACACTTCACATCTCTGCCTCCTTTCTACCCGGTATGTTATTACTCTTGTGACGTTAGATCTAAAATATGAAATATACTTTCATTACTTTTCTTTCAATTTAGGAATCATGCCAGGTACATCCGCCCCCCAAATTAGCAATTGTTCCTAAGAAATGAAACCTTTTAAAGTCTACTACCACATTTATGGAAGTCCACTGACAGACACCCCGTACAGTCTCACCTGTAGGGATGGATATTCACTTTGTTTTTCCAGTAAGTAGACTTTTATTTATGCAATCTGTCTTAAATGAAATATATCTGAATTCTTCATGGACGGATTAAGCTACATGGATTAAGACTTTAATGTGTTTTAAATAATATACATAGATAAATAACACTTACAGCATCGTTCTCTTACAGATATTGTCCTGCTCGACGTTAGGCACTGTAGAGTTGCTAGTGGAATCATCCTCGCGCAGGCGTATCGAAATTGTCGAAGAACTTTCGTTTACAAAAGTATCTGCTGTAGCCATGGTTACCAAGGTAAACACAATCACCGGGGCAATCAGCATTATTCGCCTGTGTAAATTATACGAGTGAGATTCTGGATGCATCATATTTCACGTATAACAAATTATACATACAACAAAGGATGGTAACATGAAATTCATTGCACTTTTCAGTTTTAGTCACTTACCTTGTATTTTACGTACATTGGAACCAACACAAACTGCTAACAAAGTTCTACTCATTTTCAGTTTCACGACTTTTCATTTTTGTGTTATATATACTTATTTTGTGTAATAGCACGTAACAAGCCCAGTATGATAAACACATCAGTAGGCAATAAAACTACTGTTTTTACTGTTAGATTACCTTCTACAGAGGTAAAATCCGTAGCAAACACTATGTCCGATATCCGTGAGCTCGTCAGTATGTTTATACAATAGTTCAGAAGATATTGTTCTCTTCGTAAACAATACACAAACAAAGCTGCGTGTGAGTGAATCATTGTCTATATGTGAATGGGATGTTCCGGAGTGCCTGTAATAGTAGATGTACGGAACCTGATGCACCTGACTCCTTCTTCATGCTTAAAACTTAATTGCGGAAATAAACTTTTCTTAATGGACTTTGAGTCCTGTTGGTTTTTATTTTTAATATTATTTTTTGCTACACTGCGTTACATTATCTTTTTATTAATTTATATATTCCCAGAAATAATTGATTGTATCATTATAGTTTGAAATAAATGCACCATTCGTTTCATTCTTCCATCACCGATTTTAATCTCTCTAGTTTGTTTACTGATTTCGGCAATGTTGATCCCACTATGCGACAGTGCGACAATGCGCCGAAATCAGTCAACACACGCTTCTAGCACAGGCATTATCATTCATAGAAATTCGTGAACATTATATTTTATTAATAACTATTCACTTTCATCCAAATGATCATAATCTCAACTTATACATAATCATAATCTCAACTCATACATATTCATAATCTCAACTCATACATAATCATAATCTCAACTCATACATAATCATATAAACTCATACATAATCATAATCTCAACTCATACATAATCATATAAACTCATACATAATCATAATCTCAACTCATACATAATCATAATCTCAACTCAAACATATTCATAATCTCAACTCATACATAATCATAATCTCAACTCATACATAATCATAATCTCAACTCATACATAATCATAATCTCAACTCATATATAATCATAATCTCAACTCATACATTATCATAATCTCAACTCAAACATATTCATAATCTCAACTCATACATAATCATAATCTCAACTCATACATAATCATAATCTCAACTCATACATAATCATAATCTCAACTCATATATAATCATAATCTCAACTCATACATTATCATAATCTCAACTCATTCATACATCAAATAATAGAATATTTTATGTTTAGTGATGAGATATCATATATTATCTTTAAAGGGAAATAATGTGTTTTTGTTTGTTTTTATTTTCTAAAGAGAAGAAGAGGACAAAGAAGATACTAAGGGAGAGAGGGTACAATAGTAGATAGTGAAAGAGAGAGAGAGGGTACAATAGTAGATAGTGTAAGAGAGAGAGGGTACAATAGTAGATAGTGAAAGAGAGAGAGAGAGGGTACAATAGTAGATAGTGAAAGAGAGAGAGGGTACAATAGTAGATAGTGAAAGAGAGAGAGAGAGGAGGTACAATAGTAGATAGTGAAAGAGAGAGAGAGGGGTACAATAATAGATAGTGTAAGAGAGAGAGGGTACAATAGTAGATAGTGAAAGAGAGAGAGAGAGGGTACAATAGTAGATAGTGAAAGAGAGAGAGGGTACAATAGTAGATAGTGAAAGAGAGAGAGAGAGGGTACAATAGTAGATAGTGAAAGAGAGAGAGGGTACAATAGTAGATAGTGAAAGAGAGAGAGAGAGGGTACAATAGTAGATAGTGAAAGAGAGAGAGAGAGGGTACAATAGTAGATAGTGTAAGAGAGAGAGGGTACAATAGTAGATAGTGAAAGAGAGAGAGAGAGGGTACAATAGTAGATAGTGTAAGAGAGAGAGAGAGAGGGTACAATAGTAGATAGTGTAAGAGAGAGAGGGTACAATAGTAGATAGTGAAAGAGAGAGAGGGTACAATAGTCAATAGTGAAAGAGAGAGAGGTACAATAGTCAATAGTGAAAGAGAGAGAGAGGGTACAATAGTAGATAGTGAAAGAGAGAGAGAGAGGGTACAATAGTAGATAGTGTAAGAGAGAGAGGGTACAATAGTAGATAGTGAAAGAGAGAGTGAGAGAAAGAGAGGGTACAATAGTAGATAGTGAAAGAGATAGAGAGGGTACAATAGTAGATAGTGAAAGAGAGAGAGAGGGTACAATAGTAGATAGTGAAAGAGATAGAGAGGGTACAATAGTAGATAGTGAAAGAGAGAGAGGGTACAATAGTAGATAGTGAAAGAGAGAGAGGGTACAATAGTCAATAGTGAAAGAGAGAGAGGGTACAATAGTAGATAGTGAAAGAGATAGAGAGGGTACAATAGTAGATAGTAAAAGAGATAGAGAGGGTACAATAGTAGATAGTGAAAGAGAGAGAAAGGGTACAAAAGTAGATAATGAAAGAGAGAGAAAAGGTACAATAGTAGATAGTGAAAGAGAGAGAAAGGGTACAATAGTAGATAGTGAAAGAGAGAGAAGAGGTTCAATAGTAGATAGTGAAAGAGAGAGAAGGGGTTCAATAGTAGATAGTGAAAGAGAGAGAAAGGGTACAATAGTAGATAGTGAAAGAGAGAGAGGGGGTACAATAGTAGATAGTGAAAGAGAGAGAAAGGGTACAATAGTAGATAGTGAAAGAGATAGAGAGGGTACAATAGTAGATAGTGAAAGAGAGAGAGAGGGTACAATAGTAGATAGTGAAAGAGAGAGAGGGTACAATAGTAGATAGTGAAAGAGAGAGAGGGTACAATAGTAGATAGTGAAAGAGATAGAGAGGGTACAATAGTAGATAGTGAAAGAGAGAGAGGGTACAATAGTAGATAGTGAAAGAGATAGAGAGGGTACAATAGTAGATAGTGAAAGAGAGAGAAAGGGTACAATAGTAGATAATGAAAGAGAGAGAAAGGGTACAATAGTAGATAGTGAAAGAGAGAGAAGAGGGTCAATAGTAGATAGTGAAAGAGAGAGAAGGGGTTCAATAGTAGATAGTGAAAGAGAGAGAGGGGGTACAATAGTAGATAGTGAAAGAGAGAGAGGGGGTACAATAGTAGATAGTGAAAGAGAGAGAAAGGGTACAATAGTAGATAGTGAAAGAGATAGAGAGGGTACAATAGTAGATAGTGAAAGAGAGAGAAAGGGTACAATAGTAGATAGTGAAAGAGAGAGAAGGGGTTCAATAGTAGATAGTGAAAGAGAGAGAAAGGGTACAATAGTAGATAGTGAAAGAGAGAGAGGGGGTACAATAGTAGATAGTGAAAGAGAGAGAAAGGGTACAATAGTAGATAGTGAAAGAAATAGAGATGATAAGACAGTTCATTAGTTTCTTTTAAATAATTGGACCAGGGTAACAAATTGAGTAAAGTTATTCCGTTATTCCAGTCCATGTCTAATGTCATCTTTGCGGACTGCAGTATATTTTTCTGTGAAGTATAGTGAAGGGACACTCTGAAAAAGTCTCTTTGTAACTTTTATAATGATATAAAAATAATGATATTGTATTGACTGTCTGCCCTATTTAGAATATGGGTTGATTAAATAATCCAAAAATGAATGTTTCTTTGTGATGAACATTTTATCTTGTAGGGATGAAAAACTTGCCAAAAAGTCGTCACTTATATATATTTCCGTAACATATGTGATACCTGTATGCACTAAAAGTAAAAGCAATTTTGGACAAACAAGAATTAGATGTTAGTATACAGCTATAACTACATGTAGTTATTGTAATGGTCACCGGCTTGGATGGCATACTAGTCTGAGCAATGAACTGGTATTTTTGAACGCCTTCTCTTTTAATTTGCCTTCCTTACCAATGAAAATATCTGCGATCTTGTCCTTGTTTAAGTAACGTACACAAACTAACTTCAAATAAACAAACATACAGTGTATAAGCTATATAAAGTAGTGCTTCACAGTGCGTTTTAAATGAATATTTTATTTATGATAACAATAATGAGTCTTTATTCATCAATAGCATAAAACATTGTTAATGTACAATTATTGTGTTTGCTTGTTGTTGTTTGTGTTTTATTGTTGTTTGTGTTTTGTTGTTGTTTATGTTTTGTTGTTGTTTTTGTTTTATTGTTGTTTGTGTTTTGCTATTGTTTGTGTTTTATTGTTGTTTGTGTTTTGTTATTGTTTGTGTTTTATTGTTGTTTGTGTTTTGTTGTTGATTGTGATGAGTTTGTTGTTGTTTGTATTTTGTTGTTGATTGTGCTGAGTTTGTTGTTGTTTGTGTTGTGTTGTTGTTTGTGTTTTGTTGTTGTTTGTGCCGTGTTTGTTGTTGTTTGTGCCGTGTTTGTTGTTGTTTGTGTTTTGTTGTTGATTGTGCTGAGTTTGTTGTTGTTTGTGTTGTGTTGTTGTTTGTGCTGTGTTTGTTGTTGTTTGTGCCGTGTTTGTTGTTGTTTGTGCCGTGTTTGTTGTTGTTTGTGCTGTGATTGTTGCTATTTGTGTTTTGTTATTGTTTGTGTTTTATTGTTGTTTGTGTTTTAGTGTTGTTTGTGTTTTGTTGTTGATTGTGTTTTGTTGTTGATCAAAATTTATGTATTTATACATAAATGCCGTTTATGAACAGAGACGATCTAGTCTGAGCTATTCACTGTCAGCTAAGCTAGTCTACATACTATATACACATATACAGCATGGGTAGTATAGTTATAAATAGTACAACATGTACAGTGACCAGTCAGATGTGCGGCGATTGGTCAGTACGGTCACGTGACTGGTCAGTCTCTTCAGCAGTTTTCTTCAGTATAGATAGACAAGATTGGCGCCAAGTTATTCTTCAATTCTTCAGTAATTCTTCATCTTCGTTTAACGTTTTGTGGACTTCGTTTTCAACAAGAACATTACAGTACGTGTCAAGAACTTATGTTTATTTAGTGGATGTTTTCAGTGTGTGCAACTATGTAAATTAAGTGCTTATAGTACGTGTCAAGAACCTATGTTTATTTAGTGGATGTTTTCAGTGTGTGCAACTATGTAAATTAAGTGCTTATATTGCCTAAATTTATAAGACTGTTGGGACTACGGTCGATCGTAAACAATGGCGGACAGACGAACAAACAAACGACGACGAACAGAAACTTCTACGCCATATGACATGGAAAATCCGAACAACTGGACTGTTGATATTTTACGTAAAAACTCAAAGAGATGGGTATTTGGACTCCAAGTTCCATGTCGAAAGTAAATTTAAAAGTGTTATTTATTGAGAACTCGAAACAAAGACGAACACCAGCTCAGACGAACACGCCAAACGTGGACGCCAATACAGCGAATGATACAAATCAACGACGAACCAGTAGGCCTAATAGAACAATCGCATCGACAAACGCGAACAACATCGATCATGACGCCCGTTCGGAAACCATGCTTAGGCCCAATAATGTAGATTTAACTAGGGCGGAAATTGATGATCAGTCACCGGAACAACAGAGTGCGCGCGCAGACATTATGGCGGCCCCCATGCAGAATCACAGCGGCGTGATTCAACAGCTGCAAACTACGATCAACTTGCTGCTAACTCGGGAGATGCAAAGTGAGACTGTTACTCACGATGTATCAGACAATAACAACAAGTTAGACGCTGCCATGGCTAGGTTGTCGGGCACTCAGGATGCCCCAGGAAGCCAATGTGAACTACATCACAGCTCAGATTCAGGTGCGTACTCCCAGCCGTCATACGGTATACCACCCGATTCCCTCCCTCCTATGGACATAATTTCCGACAACATTAGGAAACAAATTGTAGAGGGTAGGGACGTTAATTTAGCGTCGTTGTTAATCCCGGACTTCGACTTGGCTAAAGATCGCGTTATACACACTGAGGGGGTTCATTTCAACGTCAAAGTCCCTACTGACCCACGTCTCAATAGAACATTAACTATAAGCGAGTTTATCACGGCGTTCAACAAATATAAACGCGTGATGTGTGAAAGACACCCTAACAGAAAGGTGGCATTAGACAGATATGAAGAGACAATTATTGAGATTTACAACCTGTATGGCTCAAAGTTTTTACGAATATCACAAGTACTTCTCGGCCAGGAGCGCATATGCATTACACCATTTGAATTTGAAGGTTAAACTGGGCCCTGAAAGACAATCAGCTTTTAACTATGCTGATGGCAGGGGCCAAAACGTTTGCTTGTGTATGTGGGTCAAGTACACACACAACCCCTTTTTGTCCGATCTCGCTTGGTAATTCTATACAAACCAAATTTCCATCACAGGGGAATCAGCAAAATCAAATGTCTCGTAGTCATCAAGTGTTGACCGATCAACCAAACCCCGAGGTGGAGATATGGATCAATACGGCAGATCGAGAGTTGTCGCGGAGGGCATTGAACTATGCAATAATTTTAATAGTGGGAAATGTTTCAGAGCTACGTGCCGGTACGGCCATGCCTGTAAACTATGTAGGAATGGAGCTTATCCTGCAGTGTCTTGCCCACAGAAGAAACGGTGACTGGAGGGTAATGAAGAGTTAGAATCAAATAATACAAACTTTGGACTCTCTTTAACCGCTACCACTCCAATTAATGTCATTAAACTCAGAGAAGAACTCTCTAATCACCCAGACACAGATTGGGTTAGTTCTCTCTGCTCAGGTTTAGAATTAGGTTTCGATACGAAGATAAGGTCGTGTTTAGAATTACAGACAAAAGAAAGTAAAAAAATTTGAAAACAGCTATTCAGGAAGCTTCTACCGTGACAGAATTAATTCAAAAAGAAATAACTAAAGGTTTTTTGGCGGGACCTTTCCAGCATCCATCGTTCAACAGCTATCGAGTCAGTCCCATAGGCCTAGCAACGGGTAAATACTCTGGCAAAAAACGGCTCATAGTAGATTTGTCTGCTCCCCATGAGGATGAACTAAATCCAAGTGTTAACGAGCTCATTAACAAGGAGGAGTGTTCTCTTTCTTATGTCAAGATTGATGACGCTATTAATGTTATTAAAAACATAGGACCCGGGGCAGTGATGTGTAAAACTGATATTTCAGACGCGTTCAAACTGATTCCGATTCATTTGTCACAGTGGCATCTTTTTTGTGTGAAATGGGACAATCAGTATTATTATTACAAACGTCTTGCTTTTGGATGTAGGTCTAGCCCCAATTTTTTTGATAATTTGTCGTTAGCAATATGCTGGATAGCAAAGGAAAACTACAAGTTGGGAAATATTCTGCATCTCTTGGATGACTTTATAACTATCAATTCACCACAGCTCGATTGAGTGCGTACCATGGAAGTTTTAATACACATATTTCAAAGTTTAAACATTCCGATAGCTCCTCATAAAACAGAAGGCCCTTGCTGTGTAGTAGAATACCTAGGCATTATATTGGACTCCAATAAAATGGAAGCTAGATTGCCCACCAATAAATTGGAGTGTTTAGTAGAGATGTTGAAAGTATTCCAGGGACCAAAGACACTTACAAAGTTAGAACTGTTACAGTTACTCGGCCATCTAAATTTCGCGTCGCGTGTCATACCAGTTGGCAAGTCGTTCATCTCGTACCTTATTTCTCTGTCTACAACAGTGAAATCCTTGAGACACAAGGTTAAACTGAATTCCCAATGTCTACAAGATATTCAAATGTGGATTTATTTCCTCGCACATTGGAATGGAATCTCTCTATTCCGCGATTCTAGTATATCTTCAGCGACAGATATGGAACTTTATACAGATGCCTCTGCAACGTTAGGATTCGGTGGATTCTTTAGAGGAAAGTGGTTTTCTTCCGAGTGGCCTGTCAAACTATGAATCGTAGGCAAACACAAACAAGCAAAAACAATTCTGTGTCTATAGCATTCCGAGAACTATATCCTATAGTAGTAGCATGTATCCTGTGGGGTCAATATTGGGAGAGGAAACAGGTGTTGTTTTGGTGTGACAATATAGCTACTGTTGAAATTATCAATAAAGGTAGATCTAAAGCCCTGAACATGATGCCATTAATGCGGAGACTGACTTTACGTGCAGCTCAGAACAATTTTACCATCTTAGCTAAACATATACCTGGTGTTAAAAATGACATTGCTGATGCCTTGTCTCGTTTGCAGATGGAACGGTTCAGGAGACTCGCCCCTGGTTCGTACAGGGCACCACATACAGTCCCACACAAGAAGGAAGTGTTTTGGAACTCGCCAATGTAGCACGTACTCTGTGGGACAGCTCGGTGGCACAGAGCACAAAAGCTGCTTACGAAACTGGGTTCAGAACCTATGTCAGTTTCTTGTTGCTGCAAGGTGTCGTGGCTTTCGTATTACCTCATCAAGCTCCATCAGTCACTGAGGAACTACTAGTGTTATTTGTAGCTTACTGTTATAAGAACTTGAAGTTAAGTCATGCTACTATCAAACTGTACATATGCGGCATCAAGCATATGTGCTTACAGTTTACTGAAGGCCCTCAGTGGTTATACAGCTCACATTTATCCCCGCGTCTTACAGCAGTGCTTAACGGCGTTAAAAGAGTTCAAGGATGCACAACTTAATCTAGGTTACCAATTAGTGGTGACCGCAGTTGCCAGCCCTTTGTAAGTCTAGTGGTAACCGCAGTTGCCAGTCTTCGATAGTGTCTAATGGTAACCGCAGTTGCCAGTCTTGTATAGTGCCTAGTGGTAACCGCAGTTACCAGTCTTTAAATAGCGTCTAGTGGTAACCGCAGTTGCCAGCCTTTGATAGTGTCTAGCCGTAACCGCGGTTGCCAGTCTTTGATAGTGTTTAGTGGTAACCGCAGTTGCTAGTCTTTGATAGTGTCTAGTGGTAACCGCAGTTGCCAGTCTTTGATAGTGTCTAGTGGTAACCGCAGTTGCCAGCCCTTTATAGTGTTTGTGGTAACCGCAGTTGCCAGCCCTTAAATAATGTCTAATGGTAACCGCAGTTGCCAGTATTCCCCCAGTGTCTAGTGTTTACCCCAGTTACCATTCAACCCTCTCGTTGGTCTTTGGCAACCGCAGTTGCCAGCCTTCAATAGTGTCTAGTTGTAATTATAACCTCAGTTGCCAAACGTATCATTAATTTTATCGCAGGTATGTACTGTAAATAATTCTTGTCACATGTTTGTACTATACACCTTTTTATATTTTCTTGTCACATAATTTGTTAATCTGTATCAGCATCATGCATCACCTGTTTTGGTCACTGTGGTACAATAGGTAGTTTAATTTGTTTGTATGTATAAATGTTAAAGAATGTTGTTTATGTAAAATTATCAGGTACGTACGTACCATACATATATATGTAACCGAGCTATTTAAATCGTATGTAATTTCTTGGGGGTATTTCAGCTGTGGAACATCTTCAATTTGGGCATTTTACATCATTTGTAATTCGTAAGTCCCCCAAGAATTTGTTTATCTTATAATCTTGTACAATTGACTCTCTTCATCAATTTGGGCATTTTACATCATTTGTAATTCGTAGGTCCCCCAAGAATTTGTTTATCTTATAATCTTATACAATTGACTCTCTTCAGTACATGGCTTGGCTTACACATTTTCAAACTAGCTACAATCACATAACTATTAATTAAGAATAGAATAGATATTAAGTCTTAGTATCTGTAGGCCAGGTCATTTGCTGGAGAGTCAACACCACAGCTGTTATATCCCCTCAGCCCAAAATATAAGTTTTTAATAAATGTTATTAGTTTTGTACAGTACATTTTGCTTTTGAGTCGTTTGTTCATAAATTGTGTTTTGTTGTTGATTGTACTGTGTTTGTTGTTTGTGTTTTGTTGTTGTTTGTGTTTTGTTGTTGTTTGTGTTTTGCTGTTGATTGTGCTATGTTTGTTGTTGTTTGTGTTGTGTTTGTTGTTGTCTGTGCTAGGATTGTTGCTATTTGTGTATTGTTGTTGTTTGTGTTTTGCTGTTGATAGTGCTGTGTTTGTTGTTGTTTGTGCTGTGTTTGTTGTTGTTTGTGTTTTGTTGTTGATTGTGTAATGTTTGTTGTTGTTTGTGTTTTGTTGTTGTTTGTGTTTTGTTGTTGTTTGTGTTTTGTTGTTGTTTGTGTTTTGTTGTTGTTTGTGTTTTGTTGTTGATTGTGCTGTGTTTGTTGTTGTTTGTGTTTTGTTGTTGATTGTGCTGTGTTTGTTGTTGTTGTGTTTTGTTGTGTTTGTGTTGTTGTTGTGTGTTTTGTTGTTGTTTGTGTGTTTTTGTTGTTTGTGTTGTGTTGTTGTTGTGCTGTGTTTGTTGTTGTTTGTGTTTTGTTGTTGATTGTGCTGTGTTTGTTGTTGTTTGTTTGTTGTTTTTGTTGTTGATGTGCTGTGTTTTGTTGTTGATTGTGCTGTGTTTGTTGTTGATTGTGCTGTTGTTGTTGTGTTTGTTGTTGATTGTGTTGTTGTTGTTGTTTGTGCTGTGTTTGTTGTTGTTTGTGTTTTGTTGTTGACTGTGCTGTGTTTGTTGTTGTTTGTGTTTTGTTGTTGACTGTGCTGTGTTTGTTGTTGTTTGTGTTTTGTTGTTGACTGTGCTGTGTTTGTTGTTGTTTGTGTTTTGTTGTTGTTTGTGCTGTGTTTGTTGTTGATTTTGCTGTGTTTGTTGTTGATTTTGCTGTGTTTGTTGTTGATTGTGCTGTGTTTTGTTGTTGATTGTGCTGTGTTTTGTTGTTGTTTATGTTGTGTTTGTTGTTGTTTGTGTTTTGTTGTTGTTTGTGCTGTGTTTTGTTGTTGTGTGATTGTGCTGTGTTTTGTTGTTTGTTTTGTTGTGTGTTTGTTGTTGTTTGTATTTGTTGTTGATTGTGCTGTGTTTGTTGTTGTTTGTGTTTTGTTGTGTTGTGCTGTGTTTGTTGTTGTTGTTGTGCTGTGTTTGTTGTTGTTTGTGTTTTGTTGTTGATTGTGCTGTGTTTTGTTGTTGATTGTGCTGTGTTTTGTTGTTGATTGTGCTGTGTTTGTTGTTGATTGTGCTGTGTTTGTTGTTGTTGTGTTTGTTTGTTGTTGATTGTGCTGTGTTTTGTTGTTGATTGTGCTGTGTTTGTTTGTTGATTGTGCTGTGTTTGTTGTTGATTGTGCTGTGTTTGTTGTTGATTGTGTGTGTTTGTTGTTGTTTGTGCTGTGTTTGTTGTTGATTGTGCTGTGTTTGTTGTTGATTGTGTTTTGTTGTTGTTGTTGTGTTGTGTTTGTTGTTGATTGTGCTGTGTTTGTTGTTGATTGTGTTGTGTTTGTTGATTGTGCTGTGTTTGTTGTTGTTTGTGTTTTGTTGTTGATTGCTGTGTTTGTTGTTGTTGTGTGTTTTTGTGTTGTTGTGTGTGTTGTGTTGTTGTGTTTGTTGTTTGTGCTGTGTTTGTTGTTGATTGTGCTTGTTTGTTGTTGATTGTGCGCTGTGTTTGTTGTTGATTGTGCTGTGTTTTGTTGTTGATTGTGCTGTGTTTGTTGTTGATTGTGCTGTGTTTGTTGTTGATTGTGTTTTGTTGTTGATTGTGCTGTGTTTGTTGTTGTTTGTGTTTTGTTGTTGACTGTGCTGTGTTTGTTGTTGTGTTTGTGTTTGTTGTTGATTGTGCTTGTTGTTGTTGTTGATTGTGCTGTGTTTGTTGTTGATTGTGCTGTGTTTGTTGTTGATTGTGCTGTGTTTGTTGTTGATTGTGCTGTGTTTGTTGTTGATTGCTGTGTTTGTTGTTGATTGTGTGTGTTTGTTGTTGTTGATTGTGTTGTTTGTTGTTGTTTGTGCTGTGTTTGTTGTTGATTGTGTGTGTTTGTTGTGATTGTGCTGTGTTTTGTTGTTGATTGCGCTGTGTTTGTTGTTGATTGTGCTGTGTTTGTTGTTGATTGTGCTGTGTTTGTTGTTGTTGCGCTGTGTTTGTTGTTGATTGTGCTGTGTTTGTTGTTGACTATGCTGTGTTTTGTTGTTGTTTGTGTTTTGTTGTTGATTGTGCTATGTTTGTTGTTGTTTGTGCTGTGTTTGTTGTTGATTGTGCTATGTTTGTTGTTGATTGCGCTGTGTTTGTTGTTGATTGTGCTGTGTTTTGTTGTTGATTGTGCTGTGTTTGTTGTTGATTGTGCTGTGTTTGTTGTTGATTGTGTTGTGTTGTTGATTGTGCTGTGTTTGTTGTTGTTTGTGTTTTGTTGTTGATTATGCTGTGTTTGTTGTTGTTTGTGTTTGGTTGTTGATTGTGCTATGTTTGTTGTTGATTGTGCTGTGTTTGTTGTTGATTGCGCTGTGTTTGTTGTTGATTGTGCTGTGTTTGTTGTTGACTATGCTGTGTTTGTTGTTGTTTGTGTTTTGTTGTTGATTGTGCTGTGTTTGTTGTTGTTTGTGTTGTGTTTGTTGTTGATTGTGCTGTGTTTTGTTGTTGATTGTGCTGTGTTTGTTGTTGATTGTGCTGTGTTTGTTGTTGATTGTGTTCTGATGTGTGTTTTATGACACTTTTGGTATTGGTATGGGGTAGGTCATTGATCAAATCTGGGGCTTGTATAGATATATATTGAAAGAAAATGAAGGTATTAAAAAAATGAAGGTATTTAGAAAATGAATAAGATTGCAAATGTAATTGTTTGTAAAGTAGAATAATCATTTTACATTCTGGGAAAACAATGTTCAAGTTAAAGGTGATTTTTTTTTCAAAACTCTACGAGCTAATGATAATTCTTTGTATATACTGTAAAAACCATCATCAGTTAAGATTCTGTCGTTAAAGAAATAAAAAAGCTTAGTGCTAGGTTTGGATCAGCAAGTCTTACCTTGGCTGCCATATAGAACGATCCTGTTGAGGTGGCCGCCATTTTCCTATACATCGAATTCTGGAAATTGCACACATAAATTCGCGCAAATCAGGCGCTAAGAACCTTATCATCAGTTATCGTGACAAGGAGTTTATGGGCTACGTTCAGGTCTCCTATGTTATTTCATGGGACTTGGTATATTGAATTATAGAACTAGATTAAATTGTAATTATCTGCTTTATTAAACCTATACAATAGCCCGCCTCCTAGGAACTGCAATAGAATGTTACACACAATTTCGGTTTGTTTGTGACTTCTAACATAAAGGACGGTCTGTCTTGGTTAGTATCCATTTATCATTGTTATGGAAGACATCGAAAAGTACACCCCACAACACCATAAGATACTGATATTGGGCAAATTAGTCGTCCCACTCCTATTTTGGTTTGGTGGGTCGGCCAGAGGACCGAACCAGTACCTTCTTCACAACAATACTGTGGTGTCAAGGGAGACATTGTGAAGATGAAAGTCAGTTCCTTTCTAATAACATAAATAAATCTAATTAAAAATCGACATGGAAACATGAAACAATTCGTGTGTATTTTATTGATTTTGTGATATCGTGTACTTAAGTAAACCGGAAGTACAGATGTGACCCAGTGATCGCCACCATCCACACATCGTCTCCTGAGTACGTCTTTCCTTCTCATTTCCGGTATGTCCATACATGATATTGGTCTAAGCTCTAGTTTCAAATTTGTACTGATCGTAGCTGATTCATCTGCCCGTGTCCCAATGTCAACACGTCACCACTCCCACAGGAGGGATATTTAACACTGACATGACACACATATTTGGCATACCGTGGTGGACGTTAAATGATATGTGAAAATACCGTCTCGAGGATAATTATTCTTTTTAGGTAGGTTTCATATTGACGGTAGAATTTATGTATTATGGTATAGAGAATAACATCATCAGAACATGCAGTTCAGCAATATAGTCCGAAGTTCTAACAAAAACAAGTTTAAGAGCAGCTGACTTCGATTAAAAATCAATGTTTCGACCGTTGTAAATGAAAATGTCTGAATTAATCGTTTTAATTATCTTCATTTATTATTTATATTCTTTTATCTTTTTTTACGTTTATTACTTGATAATTAGGATTTTTGTTTTAGGTTTTTCTTTTAAAGTCATTTTTGCGAAATGTTTCTTGACAATTGCCGTTAATGTTTTATAACCCATAGTATCTCTAGGATACTAAAACATGGCACTGAAACGAAACTTTAATTCATGCTTGATTGGGTGTGACAAAACATCAAATAATGTGATATATCTAGTATTATATGGAAGTAATGATACAGCATTGTTTACTTAGCATCACGAAGAATTAAACAATATTGCAATAAATGCCATATTTACATTTATGTTTTAATGTCTTTTATTGTAGTGATTCTGACACAGATTAGAAACAGGTATGGATTACATGAAGCTTACACTCACCACACTATGGATAGCTTGTGTTATCGCCCTAACACAGATACAGGGTTCACAATCCCAGACATGCCCAGATGGTCACTTCCGGTAAGAACCTATTGTCTTAAAATGTATATGTCTAATAGGGTGGTAGAACTGTTAAAATGATTGACAAAAGTATTATACGGAAACTCAGTTCACTTGAACTCTTCCACTTCTGAGACTGGCAGAATACATTGTGAAATATCAGAGGTAAAGCCTTTTTGGCTGTATAATTCCCAATAATGTAGGAATTTCTAGAATAATGCATTTTTGCAAAGCTTTCACTCGAAATCATGTTGATTTTCTTGGTGAGACTACAGTGTGTTTTGGGAGACTATGGTATGTTTTGGGAGACTACGGTATGTTTTGGGAGACTACGATGTGTTTTGGGAGTCTACGGTGTGTTTTGGAAGACTACGGTGTGTTTTGGGGACTACGGTATGTTTTGGGATACTACGGTATGTTTTGGAGACTACAGTGTGTTTTGGGAGACTACGGTATGTTTTGGGAGACTACGATGTGTTTTGGGAGTCTACGGTGTGTTTTGGAAGACTACGGTGTGTTTTGGGGACTACGGTATGTTTTGGGAGACTACGGTATGTTTTGGGAGACTACGATAAGTTTTGAGACACAACGGTGTGTTTTGGAAGACTACGATATGTTTTGGGACACTACGGTGTGTTTTGGAAGACTACGATATGTTTTGGGACACTACGGTATATTTTGGGAGACTACGATATGTTTTGGGACACTACGGTTTACTTTGGGCTCTACGATATGTTTTGGGACACTACGGTATGTTTTGGGAGACTATGGTATGTTTTGGGACACTACGGTTTACTTTGGGAGACTACGGTATGTTTTGGGAGACTACGGTATGTTTTAGGACACTACGGTGTACTTTGGGAGACTACGGTGTGTTTTGGGAGACTATGGTATGTTTTGGGAGAATACGGTATGTTTTGGGAGACTATGGTATGTTTTGGGAGACTAAGATGTACTTTGGGAGACTACGATGTGTTTTGGGAGACTACGATATGTTTTGGGAGACTACGGTATACTTTGGGACACTACGGTGTGTTTTGTGGGTGACTACGATATATTTTGGAAGAGTACAATATGTTTTGGGAGACTACAGTATGTTTTGGAAGACTACGGTGTGTTTTGGGAGACTACGGTGTGTTTTGGGAGACTATGATATGTTTTGTTGGAGACTACGATGTGTTTTGGGAGACTACGATATGTTTTGGGACACTACGGTGTACTTTGGGAGACTACGGTTTACTTTGGGAGACTACGATATGTTTTGGGAGACTACGATATGTTTTGGGACACTACGGTGTACTTTGGGACACTACGGTGTACTTTGGGAGACTACGATATGTTTTGGGAGAATACGGTATGTTTTGGAAGACTACGATATGTTTTGGGAGACTACGGTGTACTTTGGGAGACTACGGTGTGTTTTGGGAGGCTACAGTATGTTTTGGGAGACTACAGTATGTTTTGTGGGAGACTACGATGTGTTTTGGGAGACTGCGGTATGTTTTGAAAGACTACAGTATGTTTTGGGAGACTACAGTATGTTTTAGAAGACTACGGTGTGTTTTGGGAGACTACGGTGTGTTTTGGGAGACTACGATATGTTTTGTTGGAGACTACGATGTGTTTTGGGAGACTACAGTATGTTTTGGGAGACTACGGTGTGTTTTGGGAGACTACGGTGTGTTTTGGGACACTACGATGGTTTGGGAGACTACAGTATGCTCATGATATATTCTATTATGGTAGTTGAAATGACTGGTCATTTTAAAGTGATACCATACATTTGACAACGAGGAAAATTGTTTTGGTTAAACGAAAAAAAGACAAGCAGATATACCCCCATTTTAAAAATAAATATAGTAGTGTCCAAAAGCAGAAATACATCAGAAGTGCAAATGTATTTCCACCAGTGATTATGTTGTAATGAATTTATATTTGTTTTGTATAATTTGATCATTTTTTTTTTGCAGGGCTGAAGGCACATTTAATGGCATCCGTGTAACCTGCTGTATACCGAACACATTAAGAGGAACTGCGCGCTGTACAAGGAAAGGTACATAACACCAGTCCTCTACATTCTTCTAATCTATATGTTGTCTGGGTCCCTAATCTATATGTTGTCTGGGTCCCTAATCTATATGTTGTCTGGGTCCCTAATCTATATGTTGTCTGGGTCCCTAATCTATATGTTGTCTGGGTCCCTAATCTATATGTTGTCTGGGTCCCTAATCTATATGTTGTATAAAGGTTTTGCTTACTACGGTTTTCTCAAGCCATACATTTCCAATGAATATTTGAACAATTGCTGTAAAATAATTTATTTTAGAGATAAATCTACATATCCTTTACCAATTTGAACCTCTAGAAAGCTTGTTTTATAATGCCCATGGATAGCTCTAGATACAAGGAAACATTGTCCCAATGCACAAATAGTAATGTTTATTTACTTCATTGTCCATTCCATGAAGCTATGTATCTACTGTAAACATTTTTAACGTGGATTCTTAGTTTATCGAACCAATTTTGAGGCCTAAAATTAGATTGAGCAAAATGTATTGTTGTGTATTGTTATACCTTTAGTTTGTATTCCCTATTCTATTCTATAGTAAACAGGGTCCAATATTTCAAATGTTTGCTCCCGTGAAATGTTGACCTGTTGATTGCTTACGTTGTCATAACGTCACAATTTACTGGCATTCGGCAGTGATAGAGTACAATTGATCATGCACAAGTTTATCATTCGTAATATTTTATTTCAAAGCTAAAATCATTACATTCATTTAATTTGCTTCCAAACGTTTTTACCAATTTACTAGGACCGAACTCTTGGCTTTGGCCTTCGTTCACAGGTAACCGTTTGGTCCTCTAGTTCAACATAACACGTGTTGACCTCAAACTCAGACAACAAATGTATCTTGGTCAAACAGACCTTACGGTCCGAATTCATTATCACGCTAAAGATTTCTTTTACGTTACAAATAGATTGCAGTATAACTATTGTCCTTCACATACTCTCAGGTGAGAGATAAATGCCAAAACATGGACCCAGCTTGTTCCTCGCTTAAATTAGAGTGTTAGAATACATTCTGTAGTATCGCAACAGTAAAACAAATTTTTATAACAGTAAAAAATAACATGTACTGAAGTATGATCGCCAGAAATGTGTACCCTTTCAATGTCGTAGCGTTCACAATGTCGAAATGCAAAGTCAATATCGCACTGGTCAATAATACGTACCTGACAAGGCATCAATTATGATGCAACCGAGAACGATATTAATGTATTTCAGTAACATTAATCTCTATTTAAGTATGAAATTGTGTGGTTCTCAATGAATTCTTATACCATGGAATATTCGTGGATAGATGCCTTCGTGATTTATAGCTTTCTGATTATTTTTGGCGGATATGGGGCCAAAGGGGACCAAAATGGCGATATAAACAACTTCTTCTCTAAAACTTAGCATTGAATAACACTCATACTCATATGATATTCATAACATCATTATAAGGTTGGAATTCAAAATTAAACAAATTATGGGGTCACTTTTGCTATTTCTAAGTATAAGAGTTTTTTTTGTAACAATTACAAATCAATAAAAATCACATGTGAGTTAAACAGACCCTCTGGGCCTATTGTTTTAATAAACAGCGGAGGTTTGTACGCCGCGAACTCTGTGTTTAAGTAAACGATTGAGAGCCTTGTGTAAACCAGCAGTTAGACTGCCAACTGTACCTTAGCCACTGAACCTTGTGTAAAACAGCAGTTAGACTGCCAACTGTACCTTAGCCACTGAACCTGGTGTAAAACAGCAGTTAGACTGCCAACTGTACCTTAGCCACTGAACCTGTGTAAAACAGCAGTTAGACTGCCAACTGTACCTTAGCACTGAAAAACAGCAGTTAGACTGCCAACTGTACCTTAGCCACTGAACCTTGTGTAAAACAGCAGTTAGACTGCCAACTGTACCTTAGCCACTCGAACCTTGTGTAAAACAGCAGTTAGACTGCCAACTGTACCTTAGCCACTGAACCTCGTGTAAAACAGCAGTTAGACTGCCAACTGTACCTTAGCCACTGAACCTCGTGTAAAACAGCAGTTAGACTGCCAACTGTACCTTAGCCACTGAACCTTGTGTAAAACAGCAGTTAGACTGCCAACTGTACCTTAGCCACTGAACCTCGTGTAAAAAACAGCAGTTAGACTGCCAACTGTACCTTAGCCACTGAACCTGGTGTAAAACAGCAGTTAGACTGCCAACTGTACCTTAGCCACTGAACCTCGTGTAAAACAGCAGTTAGACTGCCAACTGTACCTTAGCCACTGAACCTTGTGTAAAACAGCAGTTAGACTGCCAACTGTACCTTAGTCACTGAACCTTGTGTAAAACAGCAGTTAGACTGCCAACTGTACCTTAGTCACTGAACCTTGTGTAAAACAGCAGTTAGACTGCCAACTGTACCTTAGCCACTGAACCTTGTGTAAAACAGCAGTTAGACTGCCAACTGTACCTTAGCCACTGAACCTTGTGTAAAACACAACAGCAGTTAGACTGCCAACTGTACCTTAGCCACTGAACCTTGTGTAAAACAGCAGTTAGACTGCCAACTGTACCTTAGCCACTGAACCTTGTGTAAAACAGCAGTTAGACTGCCAACTGTACCTTAGTCACTGAACCTTGTGTAAAACAGCAGTTAGACTGCCAACTGTACCTTAGTCACTGAACCTTGTGTAAAACAGCAGTTAGACTGCCAACTGTACCTTAGCCACTGAACCTTGTGTAAAACAGCAGTTAGACTGCCAACTGTACCTTAGCCACTGAACCTTGTGTAAAACAGCAGTTAGACTGCCAACTGTACCTTAGTCACTGAACCTTGTGTAAAACAGCAGTTAGACTGCCAACTGTACCTTAGCCACTGAACCTTGTGTAAAACAGCAGTTAGACTGCCAACTGTACCTTAGTCACTGAACCTTGTGTAAAACAGCAGTTAGACTGCCAACTGTACCTTAGCCACTGAACCTTGTGTAAAACAGCAGTTAGACTGCCAACTGTACCTTAGCCACTGAACCTTGTGTAAAACAGCAGTTAGACTGCCAACTGTACCTTAGCACTGAACTTTGTGTAAAACAGCAGTTAGACTGCCAACTGTACCTTAGCCACTGAACCTTGTGTAAAACAGCAGTTAGACTGCCAACTGTACCTTAGTCACTGAACCTTGTGTAAAACAGCAGTTAGACTGCCAACTGTACCTTAGCCACTGAACCTTGTGTAAAACAGCAGTTAGACTGCCAACTGTACCTTAGTCACTGAACCTTGTGTAAAACACAACAGCAGTTAGACTGCCAACTGTACCTTAGCCACTGAACCTTGTGTAAAACAGCAGTTAGACTGCCAACTGTACCTTAGTCACTGAACCTTGTGTAAAACAGCAGTTAGACTGCCAACTGTACCTTAGTCACTGAACCTTGTGTAAAACAGCAGTTAGACTGCCAACTGTACCTTAGCCACTGAACCTTGTGTAAAACAGCAGTTAGACTGCCAACTGTACCTTAGCCACTGAACCTTGTGTAAAACAGCAGTTAGACTGCCAACTGTACCTTAGTCACTGAACCTCGTGTAAAACAGCAGTTAGACTGCCAACTGTACCTTAGTCCACTGAACCTTGTGTAAAACAGCAGTTAGACTGCCAACTGTACCTTAGCACTGAACCTTGTGTAAAACAGCAGTTAGACCAACTGTACCTTAGCCACTGAACCTTGTGTAAAACAGCAGTTAGACTGCCAACTGTACCTTAGCCACTGAACCTTGTGTAAAACAGCAGTTAGACTGCCAACTGTACCTTAGTCCACTGAACCTTGTGTAAAACAGCAGTTAGACTGCCAACTGTACCTTAGTCACTGAACCTTGTGTAAAACAGCAGTTAGACTGCCAACTGTACCTTAGCCACTGAACCTTGTGTAAAACAGCAGTTAGACTGCCAACTGTACCTTAGTCACTGAACCTTGTGTAAAACAGCAGTTAGACTGCCAACTGTACCTTAGTCACTGAACCTTGTGTAAAACAGCAGTTAGACTGCCAACTGTACCTTAGCCACTGAACTTTGTGTAAAACACAACAGCAGTTAGACTGTCAACTGTACCTTAGCCACTGAACCTTGTGTAAAACAGCAGTTAGACTGCCAACTGTACCTTAGCCACTGAACCTTGTGTAAAACAGCAGTTAGACTGCCAACTGTACCTTAGCCACTGAACCTTGTGTAAAACAGCAGTTAGACTGCCAACTGTACCTTAGCCACTGAACCTTGTGTAAAACACAACAGCAGTTAGACTGTCAACTGTACCTTAGCCACTGAACCTTGTGTATAACGGCAGTTAGACTGCCAACTGTACCTTAGCCACTGAATCTTGTGTAAAACAGCAGTTAGACTGCCAACTGTACCTTAGCCACTGAACCTCGTGTAAAACAGCAGTTAGACTGCCAACTGTACCTTAGCCACTGAACCTCGTGTAAAACAGCAGTTAGACTGCCAACTGTACCTTAGCCACTGAACCTTGTGTAAAACAGCAGTTAGACTGCCAACTGTACCTTAGCCACTGAACCTCGTGTAAAACAGCAGTTAGACTGCCAACTGTACCTTAGCCACTGAACCTTGTGTAAAACAGCAGTTAGACTGCCAACTGTACCTTAGTCACTGAACCTTGTGTAAAACAGCAGTTAGACTGCCAACTGTACCTTAGCCACTGAACCTTGTGTAAAACAGCAGTTAGACTGCCAACTGTACCTTAGTCACTGAACCTTGTGTAAAACAGCAGTTAGACTGCCAACTGTACCTTAGCCACTGAACCTTGTGTAAAACAAGCAGTTAGACTGCCAACTGTACCTTAGCCACTGAACCTTGTGTAAAACAGCAGTTAGACTGCCAACTGTACCTTAGCCACTGAACCTTGTGTAAAACAGCAGTTAGACTGCCAACTGTACCTTAGCCACTGAACCTTGTGTAAAACAGCAGTTAGACTGCCAACTGTACCTTAGCCACTGAACCTTGTGTAAAACAGCAGTTAGACTGCCAACTGTACCTTAGCCACTGAACCTTGTGTAAAACAGCAGTTAGACTGCCAACTGTACCTTAGTCACTGAACCTTGTGTAAAACAGCAGTTAGACTGCCAACTGTACCTTAGCCACTGAACCTTGTGTAAAACAGCAGTTAGACTGCCAACTGTACCTTATACCACTGAACCTTGTGTAAAACAGCAGTTAGACTGCCAACTGTACCTTAGCCACTGAACCTTGTGTAAAACAGCAGTTAGACTGCCAACTGTACCTTAGTCACTGAACCTTGTGTAAAACAGCAGTTAGACTGCCAACTGTACCTTAGCCACTGAACCTTGTGTAAAACAGCAGTTAGACTGCCAACTGTACCTTAGCCACTGAACCTTGTGTAAAACAGCAGTTAGACTGCCAACTGTACCTTAGCCACTGAACCTTGTGTAAAACAGCAGTTAGACTGCCAACTGTACCTTAGTCATTGAACCTTGTGTAATACAGCAGTTAGACTGCCAACTGTACCTTAGTCACTGAACCTTGTGTAAAACAGCAGTTAGACTGCCAACTGTACCTTAGCCACTGAACCTTGTGTAAAACAGCAGTTAGACTGCCAACTGTACCTTAGCCACTGAACCTTGTGTAAAACAGCAGTTAGACTGCCAACTGTACCTTAGCCACTGAACCTTGTGTAAAACAGCAGTTAGACTGCCAACTGTACCTTAGTCACTGAACTTGTGTAAAACAGCAGTTAGACTGCCAACTGTACCTTAGCCACTGAACCTTGTGTAAAACAGCAGTTAGACTGCCAACTGTACCTTAGCACTGAACCTTGTGTAAAACAGCAGTTAGACTGCCAACTGTACCTTAGCCACTGAACTTTGTGTAAAACAGCAGTTAGACTGCCAACTGTACCTTAGCCACTGAACCTTGTGTAAAACAGCAGTTAGACTGCCAACTGTACCTTAGCCACTGAACCTTGTGTAAAACAGCAGTTAGACTGCCAACTGTACCTTAGCCACTGAACCTTGTGTAAAACAGCAGTTAGACTGCCAACTGTACCTTAGCCACTGAACCTTGTGTAAAACAGCAGTTAGACTGCCAACTGTACCTTAGCCACTGAACCTTGTGTAAAACAGCAGTTAGACTGCCAACTGTACCTTAGTCACTGAACCTTGTGTAAATCAGCAGTTAGACTGCCAACTGTACCTTAGCTACTGAACCTTGTGTAAAAATCAGCTAAAACAGCAGTTAGACTACCATTTGTGTAAAACAGCAGTTAGACTCTTGTACTTAGCCACTGAACCTTGTGTAAAACAGCAGTTTGACTGCCAACTGTACCTTAGCCACTGAATCTTGTGTAAAACAGCAGTTAGACTGCCAACTGTACCTTAGCCACTGAAACCGATCACCAGTACCAAAGGTTATACTATGGTGATGGCAATATAACTGACAATAAATAAATAATACTGTGGTACTTACTTTGTTTGTATGTACATGTACTTACTTTGTTTTGTATTACGAAGCTCGGTTATCGAGTACATGTACTTACTTTGTTTGTATGTACATGTACATTACTTTGTTTTATGTACATGTACTTACTTGTACTTTTGTATGTACATGTTACTTTGTATGTACATGTACATTACTTACTTTGTTTGTATGTACATTGTACTTACTTTGTTTGTATGTACATGTACTTACTTTGTTCTGTATGTACATTTACTTTGTTCTGTATGTACATGTACTTACTTTGTTTGTATGTACATGTACTTACTTTGTTTGTATGTACATGTACTTACTTTGTTCTGTATGTACATGTACTTACTTTGTTTGTATGTACATGTACTTACTTTGTTTGTATGTACATGTACTTACTTTGTTCTGTATGTACATGTACTTACTTTGTTCTGTATGTACATGTACTTACTTTGTTTGTATGTACATGTACTTACTTTGTTTGTATGTACATGTACTTACTTTGTTTTGTATGTACATGTACTTACTTTGTTTGTATGTACATGTACTTACTTTGTTTTGTATGTACATGTACTTACTTTGTTTGTATGTACATGTACTTACTTTGTTTGTATGTACATGTACTTACTTTGTTTTGTATGTACATGTACTTACTTTGTTTGTATGTACATGTACTTACTTTGTTTGTATGTACATGTACTTACTTTGTTTGTATGTACATGTACTTACTTTGTTTGTATGTACATGTACTTACTTTGTTTTGTATGTACATGTACTTACTTTGTTTGTATGTACATGTACTTACTTTGTTTGTATGTACATGTACTTACTTTGTTCTGTATGTACATGTACTTACTTTGTTTGTATGTACATGTACTTACTTTGTTTTGTATGTACATGTACTTACTTTGTTTGTATGTACATGTACTTACTTTGTTTGTATGTACATGTACTTACTTTGTTTGTATGTACATGTACTTACTTTGTTTGTATGTACATGTACTTACTTTGTTTGTATGTACATGTACTTACTTTGTTTGTATGTACATGTACTTACTTTGTTTGTATGTACATGTACTTACTTTGTTTGTATGTACATGTACTTACTTTGTTTGTATGTACATGTACTTACTTTGTTTGTATGTACATGTACTTACTTTGTTTGTATGTACATGTACTTACTTTGTTTGTATGTACATGTACTTACTTTGTTTGTATGTACATGTACTTACTTTGTTTGTATGTACATGTACTTACTTTGTTTGTATGTACATGTACTTACTTTGTTCTGTATGTACATGTACTTACTTTGTTTTGTATGTACATGTACTTACTTTGTTTGTATGTACATGTACTTACTTTGTTTGTATGTACATGTACTTACTTTGTTTGTATGTACATGTACTTACTTTGTTTGTATGTACATGTACTTACTTTGTTTGTATGTACATGTACTTACTTTGTTTGTATGTACATGTACTTACTTTGTTTGTATGTACATGTACTTACTTTGTTTGTATGTACATGTACTTACTTTGTTTGTATGTACATGTACTTACTTTGTTTGTATGTACATGTACTTACTTTGTTTGTGTACATGTACTTACTTTGTTTGTATGTACATGTACTTACTTTGTTTGTATGTACTATTTGTACACATGTACTTACTTTGTTTGTATGTACATGTACTTACTTTGTTTGTATGTACATGTACTTACTTTGTTTGTGTATGTACATGTACTTACTTTGTTTGTATGTACATGTACTTACTTTGTTTGTATGTACATGTACTTACTTTGTTTGTATGTACATGTACTTACTTTGTTTGTATGTACATGTACTTACTTTGTTTGTATGTACATGTACTTACTTTGTTTTGTATGTACATGTACTTACTTTGTTTGTATGTACATGTACTTACTTTGTTTGTGTATGTACATGTACTTACTTTGTTTGTATGTACATGTACTTACTTTGTTTGTATGTACTGTACTTACTTTGTTGTATGTACTTGTACTTACTTTTTTGTATGTACATGTACTTACTTTGTTTGTGTATGTACATGTACTTACTTTGTTTTGTATGTACATGTACTTACTTTGTTCTGTATGTACATGTACTTACTTTGTTTGTATGTACATGTACTTACTTTGTTTTGTATGTACATGTACTTACTTTGTTTGTATGTACATGTACTTACTTTGTTCTGTATGTACATGTACTTACTTTGTTTGTATGTACATGTACTTACTTTGTTTGTATGTACATGTACTTACTTTGTTTGTATGTACATGTACTTACTTTGTTTTGTATGTACATGTACTTACTTTGTTTTGTATGTACATGTACTTACTTTGTTTGTATGTACATGTACTTACTTTGTTTGTATGTACATGTACTTACTTTGTTTTGTATGTACATGTACTTACTTTGTTTGTATGTACATGTACTTACTTTGTTTGTATGTACATGTACTTACTTTGTTTGTATGTACATGTACTTACTTTGTTTTGTATGTACATGTACTTACTTTGTTTTGTATGTACATGTACTTACTTTGTTTGTATGTACATGTACTTACTTTGTTTGTATGTACATGTACTTACTTTGTTTGTATGTACATGTACTTACTTTGTTTGTATGTACATGTACTTACTTTGTTTGTATGTACATGTACTTACTTTGTTTGTATGTACATGTACTTACTTTGTTTGTATGTACATGTACTTACTTTGTTTTGATGTACATGTACTTACTTTGTTTTGTATGTACATGTACTTACTTTGTTTGTATGTACATGTACTTACTTTGTTTTGTATGTACATGTACTTACTTTGTTTGTATGTACATGTACTTACTTTGTTTGTATGTAATGTACTTACTTTGTTTGTATGTACATGTACTTACTTTGTTTGTATGTACATGTACTTACTTTGTTTTGTATGTACATGTACTTACTTTGTTTGTATGTACATGTACTTACTTTGTTCTGTATGTACATGTACTTACTTTGTTTTGTATGTACATGTACTTACTTTGTTTGTATGTACATGTACTTACTTTGTTTGTATGTACATGTACTTACTTTGTTTTGTATGTACATGTACTTACTTTGTTTTATGTACATGTACTTACTTTGTTTGTGTGTACATGTACTTACTTTGTTTGTATGTACATGTACTTACTTTGTTTTGTATGTACATGTACTTACTTTGTTTGTATGTACATGTACTTACTTTGTTTGTATGTACATGTACTTACTTTGTTTGTATGTACATGTACTTACTTTGTTTGTATGTACATGTACTTACTTTGTTTGTATGTACATGTACTTACTTTGTTTTGTATGTACATGTACTTACTTTGTTTGTATGTACATGTACTTACTTTGTTTTGTATGTACATGTACTTACTTTGTTTGTATGTACATGTACTTACTTTGTTTGTATGTACATGTACTTACTTTGTTTGTATGTACATGTACTTACTTTGTTTGTATGTACATGTACTTACTTTGTTTGTATGTACATGTACTTACTTTGTTTGTATGTACATGTACTTACTTTTTTGTATGTACATGTACTTACTTTGTTTGTATGTACATGTACTTACTTTGTTTGTGTAACATGTACTTACTTTGTTTGTGTGTACATGTACTTACTTTGTTTTGTATGTACATGTACTTACTTTGTTTGTATGTACATGTACTTACTTTGTTTGTATGTACATGTACTTACTTTGTTTTGTATGTACATGTACTTACTTTGTTTTGTATGTACATGTACTTACTTTGTTTTATGTACATGTACTTACTTTGTTTGTATGTACATGTACTTACTTTGTTCTGTATGTACATGTACTTACTTTGTTCTGTATGTACATGTACTTACTTTGTTCTGTATGTACATGTACTTACTTTGTTTGTATGTACATGTACTTACTTTGTTTGTATGTACATGTACTTACTTTGTTTGTATGTACATGTACTTACTTTGTTTGTATGTACATGTACTTACTTTGTTTGTATGTACATGTACTTACTTTGTTTGTATGTACATGTACTTACTTTGTTTGTATGTACATGTACTTACTTTGTTTGTATGTACATGTACTTACTTTGTTTGTATGTACATGTACTTACTTTGTTTGTATGTACATGTACTTACTTTGTTTGTATGTACTTACTTTGTTTTGTGTGTACATGTACTTACTTTGTTTTGTATGTACATGTACTTACTTTGTTTGTATGTACATGTACTTACTTTGTTTTGTATGTACATGTACTTACTTTGTTTGTGTATGTACATGTACTTACTTTGTTTTTTGTATGTACATGTACTTACTTTGTTTGTATGTACATGTACTTACTTTGTTTTGTATGTACATGTACTTACTTTGTTTGTATGTACATGTACTTACTTTGTTTGTATGTACATGTACTTACTTTGTTTGTATGTACATGTACTTACTTTGTTTGTATGTACATGTACTTACTTTGTTTGTATGTACATGTACTTACTTTGTTTGTATGTACATGTACTTACTTTGTTTGTATGTACATGTACTTACTTTGTTTGTATGTACATGTACTTACTTGTTTGTATGTACATGTACTTACTTTGTTTTGTATGTACATGTACTTACTTTGTTTGTATGTACATGTACTTACTTTGTTTGTATGTACATGTACTTACTTTGTTTGTTGTACATGTACTTACTTTGTTTGTATGTACATGTACTTACTTTGTTTTGTATGTACATGTACTTACTTTGTTTGTATGTACATGTACTTACTTTGTTTGTATGTACATGTACTTACTTTGTTTTGTATGTACATGTACTTACTTTGTTTTGTGTGTACATGTACTTACTTTGTTTGTATGTACATGTACTTACTTTGTTTTGTATGTACATGTACTTACTTTGTTTGTATGTACATGTACTTACTTTGTTTGTATGTACATGTACTTACTTTGTTTGTATGTACATGTACTTACTTTGTTTGTATGTACATGTACTTACTTTGTTTTGTATGTACATGTACTTACTTTGTTTGTATGTACATGTACTTACTTTGTTTGTATGTACATGTACTTACTTTGTTTGTATGTACATGTACTTACTTTGTTTGTATGTACATGTACTTACTTTGTTTGTATGTACATGTACTTACTTTGTTTGTATGTACATGTACTTACTTTGTTTGTGTGTACATGTAATTACTTTGTTTTGTATGTACATGTACTTACTTTGTTTGTATGTACATGTACTTACTTTGTTTGTATGTACATGTACTTACTTTGTTTTGTATGTACATGTACTTACTTTGTTTGTATGTACATGTACTTACTTTGTTTGTATGTACATGTACTTACTTTGTTTGTATGTACATGTACTTACTTTGTTTGTATGTACATGTACTTACTTTGTTTGTGTGTACATGTACTTACTTTGTTTTGTATGTACATGTACTTACTTTGTTTGTATGTACATGTACTTACTTTGTTTTGTATGTACATGTACTTACTTTGTTTTGTATGTACATGTACTTACTTTGTTTGTATGTACATGTACTTACTTTGTTTGTATGTACATGTACTTACTTTGTTTGTATGTACATGTACTTACTTTGTTTGTATGTACATGTACTTACTTTTGTTTGTATGTACATGTACTTACTTTGTTTGTATGTACATGTACTTACTTTGTTTGTATGTACATGTACTTACTTTGTTTGTATGTACATGTACTTACTTTGTTTGTATGTACATGTACTTACTTTGTTTGTATGTACATGTACTTACTTTGTTTGTGTATGTACATGTACTTACTTTGTTTGTATGTACATGTACTTACTTTGTTTTGTATGTACATGTACTTACTTTGTTTGTATGTACATGTACTTACTTTGTTTGTGTGTACATGTACTTACTTTGTTTTGTATGTACATGTACTTACTTTGTTTGTATGTACATGTACTTACTTTGTTTGTATGTACATGTACTTACTTTGTTTGTATGTACATGTACTTACTTTGTTTGTATGTACATGTACTTACTTTGTTTGTGTGTACATGTACTTACTTTGTTTTGTATGTACATGTACTTACTTTGTTTGTATGTACATGTACTTACTTTGTTTTGTATGTACATGTACTTACTTTGTTTTGTATGTACATGTACTTACTTTGTTTGTATGTACATGTACTTACTTTGTTTGTATGTACATGTACTTACTTTGTTTGTATGTACATGTACTTACTTTGTTTGTATGTACATGTACTTACTTTGTTTGTATGTACATGTACTTACTTTGTTTGTATGTACATGTACTTACTTTGTTTGTATGTACATGTACTTACTTTGTTTTGTATGTACATGTACTTACTTTGTTTTGTATGTACATGTACTTACTTTGTTTTGTATGTACATGTACTTACTTTGTTTTGTATGTACATGTACTTACTTTGTTTTGTATGTACATGTACTTACTTTGTTTTGTATGTACATGTACTTACTTTGGTTTGTTTTTTATTTTACTTTTGTGAAACATTCACGGTGCTTCATAACATTGCACTGTATATTTTTTTTTTTAACTTTTTAAGGTGGCTACACAAAAATTCAAACAACCCATCCACCCCTCACAACGCCGAAGCTAGACACCGTTAACACACTAAGGCCTAATACTAGGCCTATTATAACAAGACCGACTGTTACCCTCAGAACCACGACCACTACACCAACCACTACAACATGTGAAACACCCAGTACAGCCGCCGCCACCACCGACCCACCAAACCCTACAACAGACGAAGACGAGGGCTCGGGCGATGAGACTAATACAGGGAACGTTGAGGAAGGAAAGGACGAGGAGAATCGGACCGCTGCCGGTTTGTCCATTGGGATACCCCTGGTGGTGTTGGTGGCTGTCGTGGTGGCGGTACTATTACTGAGGGTTAGATACAAACGCAAGAAGATGTCGCCTAATGGGTGAGTGTTTTACAATTTAACATTCATAGCCATTTTAGGCGTGTTAGATTTAGGGGATGTCGTGGAAAGAGTCATATAAGCCAAACTCTGACCATATAAAAAATGTCTATGATATTCCATCCCGTATAAACTGGAGTAATCGCCTCAAATCATCTTCATTTTCGAGGAATAACGATTATTTGCTATGAGATGCCATGATCGGATAATTGCAATTTCATTTTTTCCATTGGCTAACTGTAGGGAATGTGCCACAATATTCTGGTCATTTGATGATAACAAGAGGTCCATGGGCCTTAACGGTCATCTGACTCATGACATAAAATAACAAAGTCATAGTATAAAGTATCGGTTAACGATTAATATAAACAATACAAGGAACTCCTTAGTTGAATTTGTAAGTTTCTGAAATAGGTAAATGTCATTTGTTGAACAAACTTGGTAGCCCTTCATCCATATATGGTTGTAACCAATTCAAGGATTAATATAAGGAGGAGTCAGATTTTAAAGCCAAATTTTAGCAAAGCTCCCATTTTGGACCTCCACAGTACTATCCCCATGGGTCTTAGCTCGGTCCTTTATAAAATATGATTGTTCTCACCTAAAGTTCCCCCTTCTGAATCAATTAAAACCCCTATAGACCAATTTCCATTGAGATCAGAGACTGAACCCGAAACAGGAAGTGGGACAGCGGCCTTCATGGAATACCAAAATCTTTACGAAAATGTTTGTATGTTGTTCGGCATCAATTAAAACCCCTATAGACCAATTTTCATTGAGATCGGAGACTGAAACCTTAAAATAAGAAGTGGGCCAGCGTCCATCCTCTAATACCAAAATCTTTACGAAAATGTTTGTATGTTGTTCGGCATCAATTAAAACCCCTATAGACCAATTTTCATTGAGATCGGAGACTGAAACCTTAAAACAGGAAGTGGGCCAGCGGCCATCTTGGAATACCAAAATCTTTACGAAAATGTTTGCATGTTGTTCGGCATCAAGTAAAACCCCTTTAGACCAATTTTCATTGAGATCGGAGACCGAAACCTGAAAACAGGACGTGGGCCAGCTAAAATTAAGAAAATTAGCCCTTTTGGGGCCCCAGTCCTCAGCCCCTAGGGGTCGGACCAGACTCATTTATATAAAATATGATTGATCTTCCCCAATGATGTTCCAAACCAAATATGGATGAAATTCATCCAAGGGTGAATGAGGAGTATGCTTTTGTATAAATAGTCTTACGCACGACGCACGGCGGACGGCGGACGGCGCACGATGACGGACAAAACACGATGACAATAGGTCATCCTGACCTTCGGTCAGATGACCTAAAAATGTTCACAACAATTTAGATATTCATAGAAATCGACATAATAGGTACCAACTCCCAGTCGTATGAAACATGAACTTTATCAATACGCTGGAATATAGTTTTCTTTTTTTATGATTAACAAAAGGCCCAAGAGGCCTTGACTGTCACCTGAGTGCTGATACGGAAAGATCATTACAAATTTGGTTCAAATCTGTAAAAATAATTTACTGATCAGAATAAACTTTAGAATTTTTATTTTTTGTTTTTCATTTTGATAGTAAGTGTTTTATGTTACCAAACCTTATGCTTAAAATTCCCATTTGCTTTGCCAATGTTCAACAACAAAACAAAACTAGAAGACAGTCAGTGTCATTGATTTTATAAATTTCACTTTTTAATCTTTGAAGAATGGCTCCATCAAACCTGTGAATTCATAAGAAGATTTTTGAAATTTTAGCCAATTTGACGACTTTTGGCCCCGCCCCTCTGGCCCCTGGGGGTCGGCCAGGACCAATATGGATATGATGTTAAAACGCTTTCTCAGGCTAATAATTCTAACCCAGTTTAACTTATTTCCTATGAAAACAAAGCAAATAATGTTGATAAATTTGTTTTTCCTATATAAACTATAGTAAATTTTACCCCCTCCCCAGGGAAAATCTGAGATTCCAGGGCCTTGAAAGTCACAATTTTTGTAAAGGGCCTTAAGACCTCCCAATCTATGAAGAGTATCTGTTTCCATCAATTCTGTTAATTCAGAAGAAGATTTTTGAAGTTTTAGCCAATTTGACCCTTTCTGGCCCCGCCCCTAAGGCCCCTGGGGGTCGGTCAGGACCAATATTGATATGACGATAAAATGCTTTCTCAGGCTAAAAATTCTAACCCAGTTTGACTAATTTCCAATGGAAAATAAGCAAATAACGTTCATACATGTGTTTTTCCTATATAAACTTGACCCCCTCCCCAGGGGGAAACATGAGACCCCAGGGTCATATAATTCACAATTTTTGTAAAGGACCTTAAGACCTTTCCATCTATGGTTTTTGAAGTTTTAGCCTATTTGACCCCTTTTGGTCCCGCATTTAAGGCTCCTGGGAGTCAGTCATGGAAAATTTGTTAATAGGATTCAATGCTCATCTCATAAGGATAATTCTGACAACATTTGACTAATTTTCTATTTTAAATGACCAAATAATGCTCCAAAATGTGTTTTCACTATATAAACTATAGTAAACTTAACCCCCTCCCCGGGGGGAAACCTGAGACCCAAGGGTCACATAATTCACAATTTTCGTAGACGGCCTTGAGACCTTTCAATCTATGAAGAGTATTTGATTCTACCACATCTGTGAGAGGAGAAGAAGATTATTGAAATTTTAGTCAACTTTACCCCTTTTGGCCCCACCAACAGCCCGCTGTGGGGTGGGGATCATATAATTCACAATTTTTATTGGCCTTATGCTTTAGAAGGTTTGTGCAAAAGGAGGTGTTGCATGGCCGCCCACGATCGATTTTTAATTTTTTGGTACGAATACATCAATCGGCACATTATACGTATCGGAACAGTATTTATTCCATGAATAGATTATTCATGCGACTACAGCGCCACCTTTTGTAAGTTTTAGGTCCGATTCCTAATTGTGCGCCTTTAATGTATCATATTTAGGCATACAAAACACAAAGATAAATTATTTTTGTGTAATAACATAGCATTTTGTATTATCTTTTTAACGATATACAATACTTCATCATATCTGTTGGGGTTTTCTTGCAATTTCCAGTTTTGCTCTTAATTTTTCATGAAAATAGAGCAATTTCATTTTATTAGTTTTTAATTAATTCCTTAGATAACAATGAATGATCCAGAGTACCCTAAAATTTTAGCAACCAAAAATATCTTCATATATCATTTACTGACTCATGAAAATATTGTGTCGATGAATCACTGGATATGCCGACTTTTTTGCACTTTTGTACGTCTACCCCCTTTATTTCTTACCCAATATCAAAGTACTGAGAGTACTGAGAGTTAATATATTAAACGAAAGCTCTCCTTCTCTCGGCTCTATCATGTATCAAAAGCCGCTTTAGTAGTTCAAGTACGCAGGGGCGTAGGAAGCGGGGGGGTGGGGGGGGCAACTGCCCCCCCCCCATTCCCCAGGACGGGGGGGCAAACATGTCTTTTTGCCCCCCCCCCCCCATTTTCGCCGACTGAAATGTTCTAAAAATGCATATTTGAAAGAAAAAAGGGTCCTCCTGCACAATTTTTGTACTTAATTCTAAAAAAATCTCCGCTGCGCGGCGCATTTCCTAAAACGTTCAAGCACATAATAATCAAACCTTTAATAGTAATAATTCAATACACATGAACTACACTAAAAATGTCCATTAAGGGATTCTACGTACTGCATTTGTATTTAAAAAAATTCTCTTAAAAGATTACTTTGTTTATATGTCTTAGCAAGACAATTAATTCATTATTATTTTGAGTTACAACACAATGTGCTGATGGTGTGAAGCCGGTATGTTCAGATCGAGCAGGGCTGCACAATGATATGACGACACAATTATCACAATTATCATTTCTAAATGCAGGTTACTTTAAATCGAAAAAATACCATGGTAAGAACGCTTTAAAATCATTAAAATACATCGTAAAACTCATCTCAGCCATTCTAAAATCGTAACTTTTTTTCCCGGGGGAGACCCCCGGACCCCCCAAACTCAAAAATTTTATCACGCCTTCGGACGCTCGCAAATTCATCAAAATGCATCGTAAAACGCATCTTAGCCATTCTAAATCGTAATATTTTTGCCCCGAGGAAGACCCCCGAACCTCCCAAACACCAAAATCTTGCGCTTTCGGGCGCTCGCAAAATCATCAAAAATACATTGTAAAACTCTAAATCGTAATATTTTTCCCGGAGTCGACCCCCAGACCCCAAAATCTCGTGCCTTCGGCGCTCACACGCTAATTTGGCTAGTTTTCGTATTCGTTAATTTCCTTTTAGCGACCCAACTTTCTAGAAATGTGTACAAGGATTATATTAATGATATATGAAAAAAGTATATAAAGTATAATGGTTGTGTGTTGAATTAATCTCCTCCTGTAGGTGCGGCGGAGGGGGGGGGGTTTACAAAATATTGAGGACCTTTGCCCCCCATTACGTTTCATCTTCCTACGCCACTGGTACGTAATACTTGAGTAAAACGTATTCCACGTAAGTTGGTGTACCAAAGCTCCGTCAAATTGACATGTATATTGACACTTGACCTACATCTAAATAAAAACTTGTTTTGCCTATATATTACAAAATGTTCATTTTTGTGTCATATATTGAACTAGACAATATGTTGTGTCATCAAACAAAATAAGGCCAATATGACCTATATTTCCTACACCAATCGTCAGATGTGTTTCCTATTTCTGTCTTCATGAGTTTATTTACTTATTAATAAGCAAATGTTCCGTTTAGCGAAACATAAATAGGTGTAACTAATATGTTGACCTTAGATATTTCTCAAAAGAATGTACTGTCGTTTTGATGTCATAAACATGTCATGGATAACTAGGATTGCATTCTTAAGTCAAACAGCCCATGTCTGCATATTATTCACACAATAAAACATGGTCAAACAATACAGTAATGAAAAAAGAATCCAGTGGACTGAAATTGCTGAACTTTTTTGGGGCACCAAATAAGGCATTGCACCCTAGGAACTCTTCAATTGACGTTCTTGGTGTCTGATATAGTAAAAAAAATGTTATCATGAAAGTAGGTCAAGTAAACAAATCATGCAGAATATTACAGACCCACTATCTGAGTTCTTTAGGCCTTTCACATATTGAAGAGCTGTTTGAAGATTTTCATACATTTGACCTGTCTGAAGCCCTTTATTCCAGCATACTGCAAGGCGTCTTAATTATTGTCAAGAAGTCGTTTATGTTTGCCAATTTGAACCCTGTGACCTTCAATTAACATCAAGGTCATTCATTTGACAAACAACTTTGTAGCCCTTTATTTAAGAATACGTTAGGTTTAACATCATGTTTCGATGCCTTTCAGTTATTGAGAAGAAGTCGTTTGAATGAAAAGGTTATGAACGACGGCGCACGAAGTACGATCACTTTAGATCATCCTGACCTATCGGGCAAGATGAATTAGCAGCATTTGCCCTTCATCCCAACATGCTACATGTACAATACCAGGTCTCTAGTCCTCTTAGTTATTCGCAAGAAGTCGTTTAAAGATTTAAGTCTATCTGACTCATGTGACCATGAAAGTAGGTCAAGGTCATTCATTTGAACAAACTTGGTAGTCGTTTAAGCTATCAGTCTACAGTCCGAATATCAGATTCCAATGCCTTTTAGTTATTCACAATAAGCCGTTTAAAGTTTTTAGCCTATTTCATCCTTGTGACCTTAAATGAACTTGGTAGTCTTTCTTGCCAGCATACTACATGCCTTATATCAGGTAATAAAGCCTCTTAGTTATTCACAAGAAATCGTTTAAAGATTTAGCCTTTTTGAATTCTGTGACCTTAAATGATGGTCAAGGTAATTCATTTCCACAAACTTGGTGGTCCATCATTCCAGCATTCTACATGTCTTATATCAGTTTCTTGGACCTTTCGGATATGGAGAAGAAATCGTTTGAATGAAAAGTTTATACGAACGACGAAATGCGAACAGCGCATGACAGTGGACAAAGCATGGTGATTATAGGTCATCCTGACCCTTCTGATTAGATGATTTATGACATTAAAATGAACTAACGATGAAAACGCGGTCCTGCAGGTAGGACGTTAGAATTGTACCTGCTGCCCCTATTGCATGATTGTAAAAGGCGACTAAATTTAGGGTCATATCATAGCATCTCTTCTTCCTAACTTAATTTATACTTCCTTACGTCTTCCTTGACGCCGCCTCACGTTTGGACTTCGGTTGAGAGCTCGCACCTGTGAGGTAGGCTCTGGGTTCTGTCACCTGGCCGAGACACACCCTGCTTAGCGCTGATTATTAAGAGAGTAGGGCGACTGGTTCGCCTGTTGTCGGTATAATGTGACTGGGTGGGAATGTGTTGCTACCCCTGCAAGGATTTGTAAAACAATTCTAGAACTGCTCCAGAACGGTTCTAAAACTGTTCTAGAATTATTCTAAAGGAATTCTAGAATCGTTCTACAACGTTAAAGACTTTTATAGAACGATGCTCTAGAACTGTTCTAGAATTGTTCTAGAATAATGTTCCAGAACAATTCTTGAATTATTCTGGAATTGAAACTGGGGGAGTTCTATGACAGTTCTAGAATAATTCTAAAGGATTTCTATAATCGTTCTACAACGTTAAATGAATCTTTTCTAGAACGATGCTCTAGAACTGTTCTAGGACAGTGTTCTAGAATTGTTCTAGAAAAACTGGAGCAGTTCTAGAACATTTCTAGAATAGGTTCAGAACATTTCTGGAACAGTTCTAGATGTTCTGGAAGTATCATTTAACATTGTAGAACCGTTGTGGAACAGTTGTAGAATTGTTCTAGATTTTTTAGAGAGTTTCTAGAACTTTCATTAGATAATCTAGAAACCATGCACTTTCATAAAGGATGTTGGATGAGAAAAAACTTATAACTTGTAATCAGTACCTGGTAAACTTTTTGGTGGAATTATTTCGCGGTAACTATAGGTAAATAAAGGTAAAATGAGACACAGCTCCTCGTCTGATGTCTGATTGACGCTAGCAAAAAAAGGTACCAAATTTAGTCGCCTTTTACGATTATGTAATGGGTATAGCAGGTGCAATTCTAACGCCCTACCTGAGACGATGGCAACATTGATGGTTCCTTTTTACAATGGACAAAGGACACATACTGTCGTATTCATTACCTTAATGCTTATACAGTTTCTGGAATGCAACATGGCATTGTGTATATGTTAAATCATAACTGTCAGTATTATATGCCCCACTGTTTCAAAACGGATAAGTAGAAATTCTGAAAAAAATATTATAAACATGAGTTTATGATGATAATTTCAAGGTTTGGTCGAAATACACACCTCATCATCACATTCTACTCTTACAGTAAAGTCGGTAATATTTAACACTGTACTCTCAGTACTTTGATATCATTAAAAAAAACAGGGGGTAGACGAAATAAACCTAAAAAAACGTGGCATATCCAGTGATTCATCAACTTGAGCTGTTTATGGTGAAACGATGATAACCTGAATATAGTTTTAAACATCAAAATTTTAGGGTACTCGAGTAGTACCTTACTTATTATATCGCTCAAACGAAAAATTGAAAACTTCAAAAAGGCGTATTTTTTGTCAAATTGGATATTTACGTTCGATTTGTGATAAAATGATATAAGATACAGCCAAGTGTGATATGTCGTTAAAAAGGGCAATTTTTTGTGGTATTTTTAATCACAAGAAACACGTGATTTAAGTGTTTTTACTATGACTTATGCCAGGTAAAAGGCCCAATGGGCTATAAATTTACCAGTGTTAATGTAGAAGGCGCCGTAGTCCTAATAATGGTCCAATCGGGTTTTAAGTATTATAGACATATGTGTATTAATGCAATTAACTAATTTAAATTCAAAAAACAAAAAATTATCGTGGGCGGATTTTCACCCTCTATGCAACACCTCCTTTCATTGAAATTGCTTCAGCGGTTTTTGAGAAGAAGTCGAAAATGTCAATTGTTTACGAACACACGACGGATGACGCACGACGCACGATGCACGACGCATGACGACGGACAAAAGGCGATTAGAATAGGTCACTTGAGACTTCGTCTCAGGTGACCTAAAAATATTTATCCTTAAAGTACACAGTATTGAGAAATATGTAAACGAAATTAATTTTTTTCAGTGACCTTACAAATTTGACAGAGAACGGCCGGGTATTTGTCAAGCCGACAATGGGAAACGCAATTTCGCAAAATGATGGTAAGGTGTATTTTGTTAATTTGAAACATAAGAATTAAATTAATTATACTGTATTTTCCGGAATAAAAGTCGCAACTTTTCCCCTAAAATCGGGAGTGCGACCTTTACACCAGTGCGACTTATACATGAACGAAAACTAAATTCCAATATTTTTAAGAAGGAAAATTAATGGAAAAAACGAGCATCGAAAATCGAACAAGCTGACAATGAAACACTCGCAATATTCAAACACTTTCAAAAACGATCAGTTCTTGTGAGTAATTATTACATGGAATAGTCAGTAAATATATTTACGAAGGTTTATATTGATTCAATCGTACCTATTTTCTTTGAAACTGCGGTGATCTTAAGCCTCCTTTTGTTAATTTATCGAAAACTTATTATCAATTCCTTAATGAAACGATGTGTTTTGACTTTGAATTATTACACAGAATAGACAGAAAACATATTTGACACTTTGTACTGATTTATTCATATTTCCTTTCATTTATAACTCGACAATCTGATCTCCTCCTTGTTAAATTATCGCAAACTTGCTGAGATAACACTACGAGGCCATATCCGGAAGTTTATAAAATAATTCATAGATAATGTTTGGATTTGTGTTTTGAATGATTTTCAGCTTCCACTATGATTATATAAACCATCTTTTCTACGACGACGACTTTTCACATTTTTATGATCAAATTGCGTATTTTGCCTGCGTAGCTATTCATAGTCTTTTCAAATCCGCTTCAATAACTGCAAATAAATAATGAAAGTTAAACAGTAGGTATTAAAGATCTTGATCAAACTCTCTCTCAAAAATCTCAATTGCCAAATCTTATTTCAAAACATCAATACATATAATATATACTAATTTTGATTCACTGAAAAGTATTTAAGACCAAGCCTGACAAGTACAATCTTTATCCGATTGTCTATTATGAAGCATAATGCATTTTTGATGGTTTTATTTCAGAATATCAGGATTTCGAAAAGAACGTGCCCACCTCCCCTCCGCTCGATACATACGAAAGTCTACACCTCTATGGTAACGCTGTAGAACCACAACACTCGTACGAACAGGTCCCTGATAAACGTGATCCGGCCATGTACGAGGCTTTACATGTGTACGGCAATGCTCAAATGGGACAGGCCGATTACGATGTTCCTACATCACGTGTTTTATATGCAAATCTCAAAGGTCATAGCCAAAGCAAAAGGTGAAGCCAGATTTGTGGAATCTATTCGATTTGCTAAGTGCTTGATATGAAATTTGGCGGATCATATTCACAAAGGATTCCTCTAGGATAAATGTAAACTTTGTGTTTGTGAAAATGGTTCGTTTCTTGTGGACAGTTGAAAAGTTATAAGTCATAATTACCAACTGAATGAAGTTCAATGTTTATATCTACATTCGATAACATTTTAATTAAAATAATCCCGAGAGATTTTGCATCAGTGTTTTGCATCAGTGTTTTCCGGCATCGCTGGCACGACAATTAATAATGACGTCAAAATAAGCGGAATGCAGTTCATGAAGTGAGGTTGCAGTGAAAATGTTAATATTTGGTTTTTCCTCCAACTATGGCACGGGGGTAATCGTGGTACATCGGTTTTTTAATTCCGTCCGAGTGGTACAACGATATTTCAATTCCGTCCGAGCAAAATGTTGGCTACAAATTCCGTCAGAGCAAAAACGTCATACGCAACAGACGTTGAAGCAGAAAAAAGTAAGTATATGACATTAAAACCAATTTTTTACTTGCGTAACATGGATATAGATAAATCCTTAAAGACAAGCACAGGTAATAACTATCTATTGATAGTTTTTGATGGAATATCATCATAATTTACTGGAAAGTTGGTAAAAATTGCTTTCTGCGTGTTTATATATATATTTCGAATTTTCAACAGATCATTACTGGAGTAATTATCAAGATAATCATAATATTTGTGTGATTAATGACCTTTCGGTAAGCAAAATCGCGGTTTGTAGATTTTTTCACCGTACAAAAAATTCAATGATACAATTTCCGTTAAGTCAAAAATGTGGGATGATACATATTCCGTCGATGTGTGATACAAATTCCGTTCAGGTCTTTGGCTATACCATATACATCAATGAAGGCATTTGTTGTAACAAAGCTAATTATATTTATCTGGTCATTAGACGACCATTTCAGGTTAAGTTTGCTTGCTTGGAAAGGCATAAAGAACTTCCAAACAATCATGATAATTACATTACAATAGTTTTGTGGTTGCCATAGTTGGAATTAACCGTTTTTCATTCATTCGCGTACACACGCAAAGGATCCGTGTATATGCAATCTTATGTATGCATACACATATATTTATTTATTTGTTTCTACCCTAGAAGGCAGGCATTGATTGTTACGTCATTAGTTTGTTACCTAATCTCTATCAGGATTCTTTTCGGTCTCTCAATATTCTGAGAAAGAAAATGTGACGTTGTCAAACTTGCAAACATAAGACACAATAACCAGTACATATACCTACCCACAAGGACTGATAACTCATTTAGGGATCGCAATTAACGCTCGACTGGTACATTGAGAGTATCATTTGACGGAACCGGTGAAAGGAAGCGAGGGAAATGTAATTAATAGAAAACTGAAAACAATAGATTTGTCGCAACTCCACCTTCATGGTGAACCATTCTCAAAAGACAAGGAATAACCCAGTATCTTAGAATAAATTGAATTCAGAAATAAATTGATGTCCAGATTCATATTGCAATTAAAACTTCAATACTTATGTGGTACACATTTTATTTGAATACACCTTTTTATCATTACGATAACAAAACACCAAGTAGACAGACTTGCGTGTGCATGCACATGTAGCTATAGACAGTGATGCAAATGTTCTTTATTTTATTCCGTTTGGGTATCTGAATTTGTGAAGGATAACATGTACGTTCATCGCCATCATTCTATGCTTGTATCTCCATTTCTTCATTTGTTCTTATTAATCTAAAGCTCATCAATCATGCTAGGATGAACTAACATCTTTGTCTATTGAAACGGTATGTCATAATTTTCTAGATTTTCCTCTATTAATTTAAAAAAAATCAAACTTCAAAGCCTTAAATAGTAAAATTATTCTGATAATTGTATGCCTGATATTTTAAACAAACCAATCTCTGCGACAGTGTACTGTAATAACAAATGTTTGATTAACCGTTATACATATTTTTCTTCGATAGCGTCACTAGGATATAACTTATATCGTATAACATGGTAATTTTAAAATTAAAACTGAAATATATGAAGACTGATCAGAACAGTTTGTATTTGAAAAGCCTCAATTGTATTACCGAAATAAAAGAGCCGAAGTAGTCTGAACCCCAGTCCGGATTCGAGCTTGCTTCACATCGATGACTTGCTAGTGTTAATGATTCAGGAACAAATGGAAAGTTTATTATTGTATTTGAAAGTAATTAAAATATTAATCGATATTTCCTTGTGTATTTATTGTAGAAAATGGAAGTACACGGAGAAGATGGATCCTTTTTGGATCTCTCAGACATTCAACGAGAGGAAGAGATTCCAATGAACATTCCTACCACTTCTACTCCTAATACCAAAAGCAAGACTAAACTTTGCAATGAATGTGGAAAGAGAATATATCATAGCAACATTGATAGACACCTAAAGACCCATGACAGTAATACCGTAAAATGTAAAAAATGTTCTGCAGTGTTCAAAGATAATGATGATTTGCAACGTCATATGGTTAACCATACTGATATTATTCACGTTTGCGACCACTGCCCAAAAACATACAAAAGGAAGTCTGCCCTGATGGAGCATATCCGAGGGAAACATGAAAACATAGTTAAAAAATTTAAATGCCACATTTGTGACAAAGACTTCACTAGGTTGGGTCACTTGCAAAACCACCTGAACTTCCACAGCAGAAGAAAACCTTTTGCATGTGAAGGATGTAAACATAAGTTTACGTCCAAAGCAGGACTTACGTTCCATAAGAAGAGTTGCACAGGCCACGAGAAATTTATATGCAAAACATGTCACAACAGATACAGCTCTAGTCTAACTTTGAAAGAGCATGTCGCCGGTGCCCACACCGGAAAGAGGTACAGCTGTGTTTGCGGTGCCATATATAAATGGAGACCGAATCTCCACAGACACCAGAAAGTCTGTACACATTTGAAGCAATAATTGTGCCCCGAACAGTCACAAATGATGCACTTATTCTATTTTAAACAACGCTTTATATTTGTCAATAGTTTTGTCGGAAATTATTTTATGTTTTTTCTTAATTCTATTATTGAAATGAGAAAATATGAACGTACAAACTGGTACAAAATCAACCCGCGTTATTAGTACATTTTATTTTTTAAACTGGTCACTTGTTGTGCATGCATCATTTCATAAAAGGCCTGCATGTGTCATATTATAACGACTTAATATCTCCTTATAAAGACCCTATCTCGTAATGAAAACTTATCTCGTAATAACGACTAAGTATCTCGAAAGAACGATATAGTTGTGTTGTTATTATGACATGCTGAAGTTTTTATCACGGTACTCTAAATTGTAGTATATATATATATGTATATGCTAGCCGTTATAACGAGATACTAAGCCGGTATAACTTCATTTTTTGTTCAATTCGACTCGATCAGACTTTCATAGTACGTATGACAAACAGGGGATTAATTTAGTCCGGGATATCTGGCAATCCTCGCCGTTTATGTTTATGCAGCTTCGACTCATCAGTTCTGTGATATTGTCGTACACCCATTTCGCCACGGGATGGACGATTCGGGGAGCTTATCGATGTTTTCTTTTTCTTCTTCTTTTTCACCCGCGTTCTTTCCGTAGTGTCAAAAAAGTGATCTCTGTAAAACAAAAGTTTTATAGTACATAATCGCATCTGTGTATTTACTTTTTATTTCAAACATATGCTTTTCGCTCCTAAAAGGACGACAAAAATATGCATTGTTTTTATGACTACATTTGTAGTGCAAAAACTGTATATGTATTATATTTTACGTACATGTTAGTATGTTGTGCAATAACGTTTGTTCATTTTTAATTTAATATTTGCGTCATTAACGCTGTCATTTTACGAATTAGTGTTAATTGTAAATGTTTTTGTTTATCAAATGTTTGATAACATCCAAATCACCTTGGAGCAATCGATTTCTTGTTTGACCATCTATTATTACAGGGATTAACACAGGTATTTCCACATTCCATGTCAAGAGTCGCTTCTGGGTATATAGTTGCCTTCGAAGTTGACATATGAAATACCCTGAAACGATTTAAATGATACCTGTCATTACGTTTTGTCAGGTAATGTCTTAGATAACTAAAACAATAAAACCATTGGAATGATTTTCTTTGTATTTGCTTCCTTTTCTTTAAAGACATTGTCTCATGTAGCCAATGTAAGTCAAAATGCTTTTCTAAATTGATTGATGTTTGAAAGTACATGTTTAGTATGTCATGTTTAAAATGAAATATGAAAAATCTGGTTTTGACTTAGCACAATCTATATATTATGATGGTAGGAGCCGATCTTTTAATAACATATTGACATTAAATGTTGCACTATACCTTGATAAGTCAAATCTGCAGTTGCAGACCTCAAATGCCCTTCCAAACATCATAGGAATATCATCTGGCTTAGGCGTCCCACTACCAGTAGGATCCATATCTCTGAATGTGCCGAAAAACTGTTCGATTTCCTGGGATCCAGTTGCCCGTACGTTGTAACTTTGCCCTTAACAGTACGGGAACATCTGCAGTTTGCGTTCTGTGTTTACCAAAAGACCTTCATAAGTGACTATTGGGATTCCTTGGATATATTTGGTATGAGGTGGGAAACAATCAAAACGTACATTCTCCAGAAGCCATTCTCTCAGTTGTAAGCGTTGTTTACAACGCTGCAGTGCAGTAATCCCTGGGTCATCTTCAGCAGGAAACCATTCGTTTATAAGTTCACAAAACAACGATTCACGGTCGTATCCGTCTGCCCTCATAAATTCCTGAACATCATCTGCAAAAACAGTTTTAAGCAAACTGGACACTTTGTTTGGCGTTCTTTGCTTCTTGCTCGCTGCAATCATTTCGGAATTATCTCCTAAATATTTAGAAAACAGATTGACAAGCTTTGTTTTTGTCCATGACAGTGCACATGGAATATCTTTCGCCTTCAGTTTGCTTATCACAGACTTAAGACACACGACCAATTCCTTCCTTGTAAATGTAGATGTTATTGATTTAGCTGTAGAAAACTTCTCTTTAAAATCACTTTCACAAGTGGTACTCCAATTAGGTCGTTTTCCATCTATAGTTATTGAAAGCTCAGATTTCATGTTTGCTAAATCGGTGTCATCTAGCACTCTACTTTCCTCAGCAACAGCAGAATCATATGAACCTTGTTCAATTTCCATATCAACATTTAAGCATTTGTCATGTGTGTCTGTTGTTACTTGTGTTTCCGTAATATCAACAGAGTCATCTTGTGTGTTACTGTTCATGTCATCCAGGTATAACGAACTTAATGGGTTGTCAATGTCGCGCGGAAGGCTCTCGACAACCAAATTTCTAGTATGAGAGGCTTCGCGTTGTGTTCATGCAATGTTCTCTCTACTACCTGTATTGTTTCCATGTCGTAATGATCGACAGTCGTGTCGGATGCCAAGGCTTGCAAAATTAAGGCACGTTCTGTTTCATTTTCGTCAATCGAGTGTGTTTCAGGTGATTTGTTGCTCCTTACAGAACCGGGTCTCAGCTGCATATGTCGTAGTTTAGGCAAATGTCCATATAATATGTGCCCTTTGACATCCAAGCCCCTTGTTTCTGTTTTTTCAAATACAACGCATTCCTCTAGCTTCCTGATGTTAACTGCGTTGATTGATTTCAAATCACGGATTATAACACTCTTCTGTTTCGATTTGGATTCATTCCATACATCCCGCTGGAGTTGCAGCAAGGAAAGAGGCTTGTTTGTCTTGTCGCGAACTCCGTAGTTATGCCACTGGCCATCTGCAGCTGTCACTGCGACGTTCAAATTATGCTTTGTACAAAGTTCCACGACATGTTCCATCATGTTTCTAAAGTCAGAGCATGACATGCTCGGCCCTTTCATCGCATATGCGACTGGGAAGGAATTGCTCAGTTCTACGTGATATTTCCTATCAAGGTCATTGATCATGAAAACAAGAATTTCAGTTGCCTCCTTTCGTGTTAGTTGGTATGCAGTCTCCATCCATCGTTTGACTGATAAAACTGTCTTTAGGGCGGTCTCAGAACCGAGCGTCGGTACACGATCTTCTTTGTAAGATAGTTGATTCACGTGCACTATGGACGGGAATTCACCGATTAGCTTGCAAGAAGTTTTCGGAAACTCGGCAACAGAGTTCTTCAGTTGGCGGATTTCTGCAGTAATACCAGACGGGCGTTGTTCATTTCCTCTGTCATAAATGACAATAAGTTGGTCCCAAGCCTTATCCCATATACTTTTGTCAAATGTAACCTCAATTACAACAGTGGATTGTTCAGACCAACAAGCAAATACCAAGGCAGCTGTGCCGTAGGCAGCCATCTCGCACAGCACCTGCATGACATAATATCGCGGCATCTCGTAATACACTGGCATAGTGTTTGGTTGTTTAGTTTTGCACTTTATTTCGCACATTAACAATGGCGATGCTTCTTCTGATAGTCTAAGGCTTCCATCTGGACTGGAGATTAAAAACGGTGACCCTTCGCTGTGGATTCCAACACAACCCTCTTCGTAAAAGATCATATCAGGGTAATACACAGGAAGAACCTTCGATACCAGTGTTGCTACTGCATGTACCTCGTGCTCTGTTCCATACTGCATATTTTCTGCTTGTTTGGTAGACACGTTGTGTTTTGGATCTCGACCATAAACGACCTTATCAAAGTGTTGTTGCTGTCTTTTAAGGGTATCTAAACCCAATGCAGAATGACAAGTACTTCCAGTTACCCTTCCTAGTGCACGAACATCAAACCAACTGTCAGTTCGCTGCTTAATAAATCTCCAAGTATTAGGATCATCAATATGTCCACGATTCGGCATCAAAGGAATGTAGTTATCCTGTTTTTGTAGATTTAAGGCGTTTCCCCTTTCCATAAGATGTTGTTTTCCGGTCAGATGGGAACCTAACTCTGCTATCTCATCCACGATACGAAGACCTTCTTCAATGGCCCTTTCTGCATCATACTTTGTTACTCGTAAGCATGATATGACAAAGGAATACTTCGACTGTCGCCACTGCTCTCCTCCCATGCTTAGAAACTTCTCGGTTGATCGCTGCACGCTTAATATCATTGCTCTTAAGTCTGCTATGCGATGTCCTATTGATTTCAAAATGTGTTTAACATCGTGTAGACATGCGGATTTTGTCTTCTCGTTTATCGATGTGATATTGCATGCATCGGCATTGCCGATGTGTGTAAAAATAGCATTAACAACCTCAATATCTGCTTTGACGGAATCACGTCTTTCCTTCAAAGATGGCGATTTCTCGAAACCCCAGCAATCAATATCGCCCATTTCCTTATCACGGCCTCTGGAAATTTTCTTTCCGTCCGCCGCTAGTTTCACTGTTTTCCCTTCAAAATAATTGCCGAGTAACTGAATGTGCTCTTCAAAAACACCCGAATAAAGTTTTGCAATATTAGTCTCTCCTTTACACAGGTTCTGTAGACTTGGAATGGCAAAATTGATTTTTGCGGCACTTGGATCATAATGCCCGCTTGATTCGTCATTTCTGATAAGGTTTCCTGCACTTTTTGGACCGCCCATGAACCGTATAAATTTTCCCTTAAACAACCGGTATCCGATCTTCCAGAATTGCAATGTTTCGGGATATATGTAACGCATTCCGGAAGTGTTTGATGACGAGAGGAACTCCACAACGTCAAGAAAAAGAAGAAAAGAAATGTTTGTCAGTGGAAGTTTCTTGTTACAAACAAGTTCACAAAATTTTCTATAAGACGCCAATTGCCCACTTTCTTTTAAATTTGTGATCACAACAGGAAGAAGTTTGGTTATTATTTCAGCGTCCGACTCGGGAATATCTTCGAATTTAAGTTCACGTTGTGATTGTGGAGCTTGCTTAATTCGACTTACTTGATCACTTGCTTCTGAATTTGACACTGAAACATTTGGTGAACCTGCCTTAGCTCTCTTTTTATGATGTGGTGTATGTGCGCTGTGACTCGTTGCAACAACCAAACCACCTTCCTCATTTGCATGAACACACTTTCCATCATCTTTTAATTCATTAGGTATTAGACCATCATAACTCTTTTTGAGATATCCAAGACGGCCACTTGAGGCATTTAAGATTAGTTCTTGATAAACAATCGGTGTATCCGCATGTTTTTCAAATAAATGATCTATTATTTCATTCTGGTTATCAAAACGATATTCACAATGGACGCATCTGTATGGGGCCTGGTTTACAACTGCAGTCACTGACATGCCGTCTGGCCAATCTGTGGAAGCAACATTTTCATAAGTTACATCATTATACATTTTACCGATTATAAGGTTAATGAAACACTTTTTTTTTACAATTTCAACTTTTTTATCTCTTAATTTACAATTAACGGAAAATGTATCGTGCTTCAATTTGTAGATAACGGAAATTGTATCAGTAGCTAGTGAACGGAAAATGTATCATTGTTCCGTATGCTTCATTTCGATCAAAGCAAACTGCCATAAAATTGTCTTTGTTGTCGGCTATGACCTGTCATTATGATCAATGATAATTTTCCTATATTGTTTTGTGAAAAAAAGCTTTTCTGAACAGTTTTATGTACCCAAAACTTAAATTCAACTATTTGATATGTTTTTTATACAAATATGCATTTATCTGGAGTTATATATTCATAGTCACCAAAACCCAAATAATAATGTGTTCGTAATAGTCATGTAGTGACATACCTCAAGAATCGAAACCTATAACACAATAGTCTTCATTCTGCATGCATTTAAAGTAACTCATCTCTACCGTTTTGCTCTGACGGAATTTGTAGCTAACATTTTGCTCGGACGGAATTGAAATATCGTTGTACCACTCGGACGGAATTAAAAAACCGATGTACCACGATTACCCCCGTGTATGGTATGTGATATTTTTCGATGGAGCATACTAATGTCATCAATTGATACGAAAACTACCTCAAATGACCATCTTCGATACCCCAGGGGTTCCTTTCACTTAAAACTCTAGAGAGTATCGAGGATATCTGCTTTGATAATTAGTAAGAGTTTCGATTTGTCGGATTTCGTGTATAACTGTTAGGCTTTAAGCGGATGTAAGATGCGAAGGGTTTGTATTAAGGTGATGCTTTTATCGTTATAATACTTATATAATTATACAAAGTTTGCGTGATCATTGCTTTCTGAAATTTGGATTGCACAAAGACCACGACATGCCTCTAAACGATACTGAACACTGTGGTGGTTAGATGTTTAGTGATCATTGATGAATATGGGTGTATTTTGGATCAACCGCGATTTAATTGCCAAAGAAAGTAGAAATGAAGAAAGTAGAAATGTTTACAATTTGGACATTAGGGCAATAAAGTTATTTGTAGTAATATGATCAAGGTGTCTTTGTTTGCTTTCCATCACCATCATTTCATGAATTCGGTATTTATTTTGTTTGTCTGTTTTTTTTTGCAATGTAAAAACTCGTTGTCTGGTGGTTGTATAGTAAGTATATGTGTTATTTTTGTAGAATCAAAAATATAAAAAAAGATCCTTTACTGACAATAAAACGTTTGAAATGAAAAAAAAAATGTTTAAAACAAACACAGCAAATGATAAAGATCAAACCTAATATCGAAGGAAATCCCAACATACAAGTATTCAAGCTGACCAACAGTTATTTCAAACAAATTACACATTTGGGGGTGGGGGGGTGTCTACTAGGTACATGTATAAAATAACATGTCACAAACAAAATGCAATAAAGACGAAAAAATATACATATATTTATTTTTGAACAAAATATACTAATTGAATGAGTACAATGTACATGTGTATAAATCGTTTGTAATATGTTTATCTGAAAACATTTATCAACCGTTGTGAAAGTCCACTATAACTGTAGACTTCCAATGTTCCTAGTGTTTGGTTATACGGTGATACAAGCAATCTTAGTTCAAGCGATTTTTCCAACTCATGTCAATCGTCAAACATAACCTTCAAAGTATTTTGGCTTATGAATGAAAACGTCACTTTACCTCCACTGTATGGGCGAAAACACATATAAGGTCAACATACAATGACCCTTGTATAATGTCAATGGGATTTTATTTTGTTCGACAATTAAGCTTTGAATGACTTGTAATTTAGGTATGGTATGGTTTTGTAATTTAATTTAATTGGTTTTATGTGCATTATTATACGAAAAGCATAGTTTGTGTTTTAAAGAAATAAACTTTTTTCCATCATTGACAGAGATATGGATGCAATGTTAACTTGAAATGGCAAGAATGCTATGTTAATCTATTTTTAAATCTTTTGTATAAAACTCTGTATGGCCGTGAAGCCAACACCAGGCATACACATCCACACATAGCCAATCAGATTCAGTCTTGTATTGGGTAACCATGGAGACAAGGAAGCAGGAGTTTATCACATGTACCGGTACTTTTTCTCTCGCCTTATGAAGTATATGAGGACTATCGGCATGATGATCAGTATCACCTACAATCAACAATAAACACTCAGTAACAATCATCATTGTCATGTTAACTCATTCACCCCTGAAACAATTGACTATTATAGTCTTTGAACTGGAATAAAGAGGAAAATTGACTTTTTCATGTAATTTTTCATGATCGTTATTGAGTCATGAATAATAACTATAAATTGTTTTATACATTACTGTAATCATTACTTACACACAATATAAAAATTGTCTGGAAAGGCAAAAATTAGACATTAGCTCCGTGAAACCTTGCTTGAAATAATTTTTTTTTAAATGACACTGCTTGAAATAATAAGAAAAACAAAACCTAGATACTGTTAATCACATAAAATTCTTTAATGTTTTACAATGAATTACACCACGGCAGAAATAGAGCGGGTTTGTTTCGAACGAAGTTCCAAGGCAAGAGATTGCTACACCATTTAAAAAGTTCCTTTGATGTGGTCACAGACTCCGTCACAAGTAACATCACCCCATCAATGACATTTTGTCTAGCACTCAAGTCACTCCGACTTACAATTACTCTCAATTAATTGTGAGACAAGTACTTTGCATAGTAAATTAGTTCAATATGAATTATTTCAACATTGTGTCAGTTGTCTCATAGAAACTTTGGGGTTTTTTTTCATTTAAAGCTGCTTCAATAATAGCCAAAAGAACAATGGTCAATTAAATGTTTGCTTTTATCAGCCTACCAACCATTACTTAACTTTTGTCAAAGAAGCAGGAAACAGAAGTATATTTTTGGCCTTAATTACCTAGCAAACAGCAATGGTCAAATAATGTTTGGGTTTTTTTCCAGCCTACCAACCATAACTTAACTTTTGTCAAGGAGGCAGGAAACAGCAGTATAATTGTTAGCCTTACCTGGAGAACAGCTTCAATAATCGCCACAAGAACAATGGTCAGGTAATTCATCTCCAGCCACTCCTTAGCATCATCAAAACAACCCTAAACAAACATTTACCTAAATCAATATTCAACCTCTTACAAGGAAACAAACTATCTTTTGCTTACAAGTTAAAAATCCTTTTTTGTAAGATCCAACAAATGGCAAAACAAACTGCAGATGAAGTTTTTTCGAAAATTGATTACTAAAATATTCCTAAAATACTATTTTTAGATTTCAAAAGATCAATGGTTTTTTTTTACAACCAAGTATGAACATGCCATGTTTTGAAGGTGATGGAAACCAAAGTTACTGTAGATCTAGACTGATTTATAGCCAGTATCAGGCAAATTGACTACCTCAGTAATATCAAGGTGAAATCATATGAGTTTTTTTGCATTTAAAATTCATGTTCAATGATAATGTTATGTAACAAGAGGCTCAGAGGGCCTGTATTGCTCACCTGGTTTATTTAGTAATTATCATAAAAACTCTTGCAGTTTGAAAATTTTTAAAAAATTGGCTCTTTTGGCCACACCATTTTCACCAAAGATGCTACCATTGCAATATAAATGCTATGAAAGGCTTAGTTACAGAGAAAAAGTTGTTTTTATGGAAATTGCCAAACTGACTTTTTTGATCCCACCCCTCAGACCCCCAGGGGTCAGCCCCACCATTTATACAATTTTGAATCCCTACCCCATAAGAATGCTACAAATACAATATGAGTGTTATTCGTACTTAGTTTCATTTATATGGATATAGCCAATTGAACATTTTGATCACCACCTCTCAGGCCCCAAGGGGTAAGCCCTATCATTTGTTTGAATCCCAACTCCATAAATATGTTACTTATGTAATATGAGTGTTATTTCCAATGCTAAATTCAGCGGTTATGAAAAAGAAGTTGATTATGACAGACAGACGGACGACGGAAGACACACGTTGGACATCGCGGTACAGCATAAATGGAGATTGAAAACATGAAAAAATCACTTAATTGTATAATGCTATATGCTATATGTACTTACAATGGTCCATGCCACTTGTGTTCCTGTTGTACCACAGTTCTCAAACCCACAGCAGGAATCTGGAATCCAGGACGGGTTTCTGGGATCAAACACAGAATTCCAGTCGGAGGCGTTGTGTACACCACAGCATTCATACTGCAAAGATCAGAGTAGTCAGAGTTATTATTAGAATAACCATCATTTATCCAATTCATATTGCCTTCTGTCTTATTTATTGTCACATATCTGATAAAATTCGTTTATTTCATATTCATCAATTAAGAAATTAAAACTACATTGTAATATTTTCTATACTAGAAACATTATAGAAATATATATAATTTGCATATGTCAGTGTTATGCACTCTGCTAATTGGATTTATGTGTCATGTGTCTGAGTTTCTGGATAATACCTGCTAAAACAGAGATAAGGAACAGTGACTTGATTACTCAGCATGCATAGTCTACACCCTAACAACAGTACATGTCTGTAAACTTCCACTATAAACTTCTGTTTAGGCTAACAGCAAATTCAAACTGTGATTGACATGTAGGCACCTGATCCTATTTAATACTCACTAAAATTGAAAAAGTAACTTATTTATAATTTTGTTCATAAAACTAATATCATATATGGATTCCTTACTAAACAATAACCACTATGACAGAATTTAAGTTTCATGTTTTCAAGAAAAGTATATATTAAATGAAATTCTTTCCCTGAAGTGAGAGCTGCCAAAATTTTGTATTTCAAGCCATTTTCCCAAGTTGTCTCCCACTTATACCCCATCCCCAGTCTTTAAGGTTAATGTCTTGTTTTGTTTTCTGTCCAAACAGATGTAACACAGATATGGCTTTGGCCAAGAACTGCGGACTTCACTCCTTGTTGGTCCTATCTGGGGTAGTGAGCCAGGAAGATCTAGATAGAGATAAAGTGTCCACAGACCCGGAGATCACATGAAATCTCCCGGACCATGTTGCGAAATGTCTGTGGGAATTCGGAAAACACATCCCAGATTCTCTTTGATGTTTGTAGATCCTTAGGAATATTTAAAGTTATTTATTAGAAACTTTGAGAAAGTATACAAAATCAAAATCATATGTGTGTTTGTACTGCAGTTCTTTTTGTAGTTATATCCAACAGCCGTTTATTCTCAAGGGTAAACATTTTGAGATTTTATGATTATAAAGATGGTATTTTTTTCACTATCAAAATCAGGAGCAGATGCATTAAGATTTAGTATTTTTCTACAGTTACAAAAGTTATTTACTTTACATCGCACCACCACTGAAAAGTATCCGGAAAAAATTCCATGTCACTATATCCTATATGGAATGAAGTACTGATTGTGCATGCACCAAAGGCGAAATAACTTATTTCATAATATTTTTTGTGTTAATTAGACATAAATATGTACACGATTAAACACCAATTATTGTTCAAATGATGAATACCATTTATGCCCTGTCGGCGGTGGAGCATCTTTAATTAAAAAAAAAATTGCGTTTGTATGTGGAAGTGCATATGGTTAATCCGTGACCATAACTTGTTTTGGACATAAATTTTTGTAATTTTACAAAATAGCAAAAAAAAAAAAAAAAAAAAAAAATAATAAGATAGGCTATACAGTATAGTATGAAATCCACAACAAATATGAAAAGAAATGTCCGTGTGAATTAAATTTGTAGCTATTACCTGGCTAAATAAAATACAATACAGTCAAAATATCTTTGATTTTCCTGTATATCAGTTGTACAAATCTATATGTACGTTCAGTTCTCTAGTAATCCAATTTTTATGTTGAAGCTAAAAATTTTAAGAAAGAAGACAGTTTTAAAAGTTGTAATGATGGACCAGTTCTCTAGTAATCCAACTTTTATGTTGAAGCTAAAAATTTTAAGAAAGAAGACAGTTTTAAAAGTTGTAATGATGGACCCGGTGACTTTAATGCATGCTTTTATGAGTGGCTGCAGTTGTATGGTCATATCAGTGTGACCTATGATTGAACCAAATATCTGTGTACAATGGACAATAGATGTGTCCTTGTACAAGGTAACAATTATAACTTTACTACTTTCTGTGTCTGATTAACCAAATCTCCCAGAATTTATGTTAGGTCTACCTCAACTGTTTATAAATTATCTACAGTGGAACCTCCCGAAAACGATCATGGTCGGTGCATATCATTTCGGCCGGTTTAGAGAGGGTTCGGTTTGGAGAAGTGAACCGAATACCGATCATCACGATCCGGATTTAATCGATCGGAAGTCGTTATTTACGTTAGTGCACCGCATGTATGCCTAGTGTTTGTTAAAACCGACCGATGTTGATTGTTAATGTGAATGTTATCACAAAAGAGAGAATCAAACGTTTAAAAGGAATGGATTACAGCAAACTTGACTTTGTTACCGCTTATAAACGTAGTTTAGTTAGTTAGTTGTGTGAATGTTCTTGGGGATGTTCTCGTCTGCAACCTACATACGACCAATCGCTTCCGGTTACGTAAAGAATCAAATTATATGGTCTAATTACACGATGATCAGTCGATGCCGGTCATTATATGACAAAGTCATTTTCTAAAACAATACATGGCTTCGGCTTCTTCATACAGATAATTTACGTTATCTGACAACTACATATGTAAATAATAAAAAAAAACGTGTGATTTGAATACGAAACTTTCTCTTTATTACTAGCTCTGCTTGTTTTCCTACAGTAAACAAACCGCGTGCACATGGTAGACCTTCGTTACATATCTAAACAATAGGCATGATTAAATAATTACACCACCATCTCGGGTATAATTACCGGGTACCTATAGCCTTCACATCTGTATACATGCCCAAGGACATGGCATGCAACAACTATGGTACAGGTACGTGTGTATTTCACGGTCGGTTGATCAGACCTCAATGCAATCTATCGGTGTCGCTCAGGTAAGGCCGGTTTTCAGAAGTGTATTTTAGTTACATTTGACTATTCCGATCTCAAAATCGGTCCGGTATTCGGAATTGGGAGGGATCGGTTTGGGAAGTTTTATATACTATTAATAAAGAGGAATTCAGTCCGTACATGACATCCATGTTCGGTTTCTAGAGGTGATCGGTTTTGAGAAGGTTCGGTTTTGGGAGGTTCCACTGTATAACATATCTGATCGCTGTGATCTCCGATTAGTATTCTGTCTTATTACAGATTGACCTATGTAGATATTGATTGTGACGTCATTACTTTGTGAGCACAAATACGTCGTTTTCTCTGAAAAATCTAAAGTTATGCTCACAAATACCTAATGTAATCAGTGATTTTTTTTTGGTACATTTGGGGCCGAATAAAGGCCCCTTCCCCTAGAGAAATTTTGCTGTATTTTCCCAATTCTTTTGTATATATTTTCCCAAAAAAAAGAAAAATTCCCTAAAATACACATGTTTTAAGAAAGCTAATTAAATTCAGTGTTTTCCCAATTGAAAAGGTACAGGCCCCTGAAACTTGAGTAAGAACAGTCAATGCCTACCAACAAGGGCAGATAACTCTGCAAAGCAAATACAGAATAGTTTACAAGGAAGATCACCTGTTTTTATCACCAGAGGTTGGCAATACTGGATTAATTTTGCAATGATACTGGATTTGTAAAAATGTCTGTATTACCCTTTCTTGGACGGTGTCCCATGCATTGCGTTTTCCTGAATTCTGAAGACCTGTCAACATGTCACCTCTCAAAGCTTCTTCTATCTGTAAAGGAAACAAATTGATTAACACATCTTCTACCACAATCCGTGGTTGCCAAATAAACACTGCAGCTGTTGATTAACTATTTTTTCATACCACACGTGGTATAAACTCTGTACGCATTCTGATTGGCTGACACGGTGAACTTTGACCAACCCACTTATTTCTCAGTGCCAAATCAGCATTTGTCAACGTCATCAATAATAAATTGACGTCATGATTATTTGGCAGGAAGTAAATGGCACGGTTCTACCATGCACATGTTTTTATATAGTTGGACAATGAGAGTTATATTGTGGAGCAGCTTTGAAAAATTAAACTTAATAAAACTTGAAACAAAAAATATTTCATCCTAAATTTGTTCCCAATTAGAAGAACTTGACTCAATGGATTCTTTATTAAATTGAATATAAATTAGTGCCTTTTTGCTGACAAAAATATTATTATATCTTATATGCATATCTCAGCAAATACACATTTTCTTATCGGCTAAAGGCAGATATAATTGTTGTAGAAACAGGTCACACAACTCAAAGTTAAAGCTTGTGTCTTTTGTTACCTTTAAAAAATAACTTAGAATGTAAGCCATCCTACCATGGACCCCAACCTCAAACTTAGAGGTGAAGGTCATGTGGTAGAATGGTAGCCACCCTACCATGTGTAGATTGTCAGTAAGATATAAAGGTATTTATTATTTCTGTAACTTATTTCTGTAGATTGTAAGTCAGATATAAAGGTATTCATTGTTTCTGTAACTTATTTCTGTAGATTGTAAGTCAGATATAAAGGTATTCATTGTTTCTGTACCTTATTTCTGTAGATTGTCAGTAAGATATAAAGGTATTTATTGTTTCTGTAACTTATTTCTGTAGATTGTAAGTCAGATATAAAGGTATTCATTGTTTCTGTAACTTATTTCTGTAGATTGTCAGTAAGATATAAAGGTATTTATTGTTTCTGTAACTTATTTCTGTAGATTGTAAGTCAGATATAAAGGTATTCATTGTTTCTGTAACTTATTTCTGTAGATTGTAAGTCAGATATAAAGGTATTCATTGTTTCTGTATACTTTTTTCTGTAGATTGTAAGTCAGATATAAAGGTATTCATTGTTTCTGTAACTTATTTCTGTAGATTGTCAGTAAGATATAAAGGTATTTATTGTTTCTGTAACTTATTTCTGTAGATTGTCAGTAAGATATAAATGTATTCATTGTTTCTGTAACTTATTTCTGTAGATTGTCAGTCAGATATAAAGGTATTCATTGTTTCTGTAACTTATTTCTGTAGATTGTCAGTAAGATATAAAATGTATTCATTGTTTCTGTAACTTATTTCTGTAGATTGTCAGTAAGATATAAATGTATTCATTGTTTCTGTACCTTATTTCTGTAGATTGTCAGTAAGATATAAGTGTATTCATTGTTTCTGTAACTTATTTCTGTAGATTGTCAGTAAGATATAAAGTATTATTGTTTCTGTAACTTATTTCTGTAGATTGTCAGTAAGATATAAGTTTATTTATTTTCTGTAACTTATTTCTGTAGATTGTCAGTAAGATATAAATGTATTCATTGTTTCTGTACCTTATTTCTGTAGATTGTCAGTAAGATATAAGTGTATTCATTGTTTCTGTAACTTATTTCTGTAGATTGTCAGTAAGATATAAATGTATTTATTGTTTCTGTAACTTATTTCTGTAGATTGTCAGTAAGATATAAAGGTATTCATTGTTTCTGTAACTTATTTCTGTAGATTGTCAGTAAGATATAAAGTATTCATTATTTTGTAACTTATTTCTGTAACTATTGTCAGTAAGATATAATGTATTTATTGTTTCTGCTGTAACTTATTTCTGTAGATTGTCAGTAAGATATAAGTGTATTCATTGTTTCTGTAACTTATTTCTGTAGATTGTCAGTAAGATATAAAGGTATTTATTGTTTCTGTAACTTATTTCTGTAGATTGTCAGTAAGTATAAGGTATTTGTTCTGTAACTTATTTCTTAGATTGTCAGTAAGATATAAAGTATTCATTGTTTCTGTAACTTATTTCTGTAGATTGTCAGTAAGATATAAAGGTATTTCATTGTTTCTGTAACTTATTTCTGTAGATTGTCAGTAAGATATAAATGTATTTATTGTTTCTGTAACTTATTTCTGTAGATTGTCAGTAAGATATAAAGGTATTTATTGTTTCTGTAACTTATTTCTGTAGATTGTCAGTAAGATATAAATGTATTCATTGTTTCTGTAACTTATTTCTGTAGATTGTCAGTAAGATATAAAGGTATTTATTGTTTCTGTAACTTATTTCTGTAGATTGTCAGTAAGATATAAATGTATTCATTGTTTCTGTAACTTATTTCTGTAGATTGTCAGTAAGATATAAATGTATTTATTGTTTCTGTAACTTATTTCTGTAGATTGTCATTGTCAGTAAGATATAAAGGTATTCATTTTTTTCTGTAACTTATTTCTGTAGATTGTCAGTAAGATATAAGATTATGTTTCGTATTTCATTGTTTCTGTATTTATTTTTCTGTAGATTGTCAGTAAGATATAAAGGTATTCATTGTTTCTGTAACTTATTTCTGTAGATTGTCAGTAAGATATAAATGTATTTATTGTTTCTGTAACTTATTTCTGTAGATTGTCAGTAAGATATAAAGGTATTCATTGTTTCTGTACCTTATTTCTGTAGATTGTCAGTAAGATATAAATGTATTCATTGTTTCTGTAACTTATTTCTGTAGATTGTCAGTAAGATATAAGGTATTATTGTTTCTGTAACTTATTTCGTAGATTGTATAAGACTGTATTATCTGTAGATTGTCAGTAAGATATAAAGGTATTCATTGTTTCTGTAACTTATTTCTGTAGATTGTCAGTAAGATATAAGTGTATTCATTGTTTCTGTACCTTATTTCTGTAGATTGTCAGTAAGATATAAATGTATTTATTGTTTCTGTAACTTATTTCTGTAGATTGTCAGTAAGATATAAAAGTATTTATTGTTTCTGTAACTTATTTCTGTAGATTGTCAGTAAGATATAAAGGTATTCATTGTTTCTGTAACTTATTTCTGTAGATTGTCAGTAAGATATAAATGTATTTATTGTTTCTGTAACTTATTTCTGTAGATTGTCAGTAAGATATAAGTATTATTGTTTCTGTATATTTCTGTAGATTGTCAGTAAGATTAAGGTATTCATTGTTTCTGTAACTTATTTCTGTAGATTGTCAGTAAGATATAAAGGTATTTATTGTTTCTGTAACTTATTTCTGTAGATTGTCAGTAAGATATAAAGGTATTCATTTTTTGTTTATTTCTGTAATTGTCATAAATATATTATTTATTTTTCTGTAATTGTAGATTGTCAGTAAGATATAAATGTATTCATTGTTTCTGTAACTTATTTCTGTAGATTGTCAGTAAGATATAAAGGTATTTATTAACTTATTTCTGTAACTTATAAAGTATTCTGTAGATTGTCAGTAAGATATAAATGTATTTATTGTTTCTGTAACTTATTTCTGTAGATTGTCAGTAAGATATAAAGGTATTTATTTTTCTGTAACTTATTTCTGAGATTTGTCTGTATATTTCGTAATTGAGTAAGATATAAATGTATTTATTGTTTCTGTAACTTATTTCTGTAGATTGTCAGTAAGATATAAATGTATTCATTGTTTCTGTACTTATTTCTGTATTGTCTGTAGATTGTCAGTAAGTAGATATAAAGGTATTTTTATTGTTTCTGTAACTTATTTCTGTAGATTGTCAGTAAGATATAAATGTATTCATTGTTTCTGTAACTTATTTCTGTAGATTGTCAGTAAGATATAAAGGTATTTATTGTTTCTGTAACTTATTTCTGTAGATTGTAAGTCAGATATAAAGGTATTCATTGTTTCTGTACCTTATTTCTGTAGATTGCTCCTGTGATTCCTGCGGCTAACTCCATACAAAAGATCAGGATAACACAAATCAGATACTGAAACAAACAGCAGATCATTAGACATGTACTGCAGGTATTTTATTATTCAGTGATTTCGTCCAAGTGATATTTTTGCATTAATCCATTGTGACATCATTTGCATTACATTTAGCGTTTAAGTTCTTTGAAATCCAGGCTGTTTAATTATGTGATAAAAAGTATCTTGAATTCATGTTCATTTAAGATCCTTTATGTATTTATTGAACCGCTACAATACAGGACAGGATGGACTTGGGAAACTCTAGGCCTAAACGCCCCATTATATACAGTCTATATATCTGTTACCGTTATTAAGTTATATAAGAAAACTGCTTACAACACCTAGCACACACTGATTCTGAAGTCGCTCCCCAATCAGTCCTATAACAGCCACGACCACCACGATGATTCCAGCCGACACCATCAACGCTGTAGCAAAGTTGAACTCCCTACTGTCCAAAACCTCTGTGAAGTCAGACCGCGACACTTTCAGGTAGATTCCTGCGATGAAAATTCCGACTCCCATCAGCTGTGATAAAGAAAAGGAATATGAATTGCTACTAAATGGATTCTTTGTGAAATACGCATTGTGACCATTATTTAAAAGTTCATCGAGAAAAGTATTTTTTTGAAACCTGGAATATGTTGTGATGCTAGGTATAGTGAGTACCAACTATTACACGATGGGTCAGGGAAGGTAAGCGAGTACAACTATTACACCATGGGTCAGGGAAGGTAAGCGAGTACAACTATTACACGATGGGTCAGGGAAGGTAAGCGAGTACAACTATTACACGATGGGTCAGGGAAGGTAAGCGAGTACAACTTTACACCATGGGTCAGGGAAGGTAAGCGAGTACAACTATTATACAATGGGTCAGGGAAGGTAAGCGAGTACAACTATTACACCATGGGTCAGGGAAGGTAAGCGAGTACAACTATTACACCATGAGTCAGGGAAGGTAAGCGAGTACAACTATTACACCACGGGTCAGGGAAGGTAAGCGAGTACAACTATTACACCATGGGTCAGGGAAGGTAAGCGAGTACAACTATTACACCATGGGTCAGGGAAGGTAAGCGAGTACAACTATTACACCATGGGTCAGGGAAGGTAAGCGAGTACAACTATTACACCATGGGTCAGGGAAGGTAAGCGAGTACAACTATTACACCATGGGTCAGGGAAGGTAAGCGAGTACAACTATTACACCATGGGTCAGGGAAGGTAAGCGAGTACAACTATTACACCATGGGTCAGGGAAGGTAAGCGAGTACAACTATTACACCATGGGTCAGGGAAGGTAAGCGAGTACAACTATTTACACCATGGGTCAGGGAAGGTAAGCGAGTACAACTATTACACCATGGGTCAGGGAAGGTAAGCGAGTACAACTATTACACCATGGGTCAGGGAAGGTAAGCGAGTACAACTATTACACCATGGGTCAGGGAAGGTAAGCGAGTACAACTATTACACCATGGGTCAGGGAAGGTAAGCGAGTACAACTATTACACCATGGGTCAGGGAAGGTAAGCGAGTACAACTTTACACCATGGGTCAGGGAAGGTAAGCGAGTACAACTATTACACCATGGGTCAGGGAAGGTAAGCGAGTACAACTATTACACCATGGGTCAGGGAAGGTAAGCGAGTACAACTATTACACCATGGGTCAGGGAAGGTAAGCGAGTACAACTATTACACCATGGGTCAGGGAAGGTAAGCGAGTACAACTATTACACCATGGGTCAGGGAAGGTAAGCGAGTACAACTATTACACCATGGGTCAGGGAAGGTAAGCGAGTACAACTATTACACCATGGGTCAGGGAAGGTAAGCGAGTACAACTATTACACCATGGGTCAGGGAAGGTAAGCGAGTACAACTATTACACCATGGGTCAGGGGAAGGTAAGCGAGTACAACTATTACACGATGGGTCAGGGAAGGTAAGCGAGTACAACTATTACACCATGGGTCAGGGAAGGTAAGCGAGTACAACTATTACACGATGGGTCAGGGAAGGTAAGCGAGTACAACTATTACACCATGGGTCAGGGAAGGTAAGCGAGTACAACTATTACACCATGGGTCAGGGAAGGTAAGCGAGTACAACTATTACACCATGGGTCAGGGAAGGTAAGCGAGTACAACTATTACACCATGGGTCAGGGAAGGTAAGCGAGTACAACTATTACACCATGGGTCAGGGAAGGTAAGCGAGTACAACTATTACACCATGGGTCAGGGAAGGTAAGCGAGTACAACTATTACACCATGGGTCAGGGAAGGTAAGCGAGTACAACTATTACACCATGGGTCAGGGAAGGTAAGCGAGTACAACTATTACACCATGGGTCAGGGAAGGTAAGCGAGTACAACTATTACACCATGGGTCAGGGAAGGTAAGCGAGTACAACTATTACACCATGGGTCAGGGAAGGTAAGCGAGTACAACTATTACACCATGGGTCAGGGAAGGTAAGCGAGTACAACTATTACACCATGGGTCAGGGAAGGTAAGCGAGTACAACTATTACACCATGGGTCAGGGAAGGTAAGCGAGTACAACTATTACACCATGGGTCAGGGAAGGTAAGCGAGTACAACTATTACACCATGGGTCAGGGAAGGTAAGCGAGTACAACTATTACACCATGGGTCAGGGAAGGTAAGCGAGTACAACTATTACACCATGGGTCAGGGAAGGTAAGCGAGTACAACTATTACACCATGGGTCAGGGAAGGTAAGCGAGTACAACTATTACACCATGGGTCAGGGAAGGTAAGCGAGTACAGCGGAGCGAGTACAACTATTACACCATGGGTCAGGGAAGGTAAGCGAGTACAACTATTACACCATGGGTCAGGGAAGGTAAGCGAGTACAACTATTACACCATGGGTCAGGGAAGGTAAGCGAGTACAACTATTACACATGGGTCAGGGAAGGTAAGCGAGTACAACTATTACACCATGGGTCAGGGAAGGTAAGCGAGTACAACTATTACACCATGGCAGGAAGGTAAGCGAGTACAACTACACACAGGGAAGGTAAGCGAGTACAACTATTACACATGGGTCAGGGAAGGTAAGCGAGTACAACTATTACACCATGGGTCAGGGAAGGTAAAGGAGTACAACTATTACACCATGGGTCAGGGAAGGTAAGCGAGTACAACTATTACACCATGGGTCAGGGAAGGTAAGCGAGTACAACTATTACACCATGGGTCAGGGAAGGTAAGCGAGTACAACTATTACACCATGGGTCAGGGAAGGTAAGCGAGTACAACTATTACACCATGGGTCAGGGAAGGTAAGCGAGTACAACTATTACACCATGGGTCAGGAAGGTAAGCGAGTACAACTATTACACCATGGGTCAGGGAAGGTAAGCGAGTACAACTATTACACCATGGGTCAGGGAAGGTAAGCGAGTACAACTATTACACCATGGGTCAGGGAAGGTAAGCGAGTACAACTATTACACCATGGGTCAGGGAAGGTAAGCGAGTACAACTATTACACCATGGGTCAGGGAAGGTAAGCGAGTACAACTATTACACCATGGGTCAGGGAAGGTAAGCGAGTACAACTATTACACCATGGGTCAGGGAAGGTAAGCGAGTACAACTATTACACGATGGGTCAGGGAAGGTAAGCGAGTACAACTATTACACCATGGGTCAGGGAAGGTAAGCGAGTACAACTATTACACCATGGGTCAGGGAAGGTAAGCGAGTACAACTATTACACCATGGGTCAGGGAAGGTAAGCGAGTACAACTATTACACCATGGGTCAGGGAAGGTAAGCGAGTACAACTATTACACCATGGGTCAGGGAAGGTAAGCGAGTACAACTATTACACCATGGGTCAGGGAAGGTAAGCGAGTACAACTATTACACCATGGGTCAGGGAAGGTAAGCGAGTACAACTATTACACCATGGGTCAGGGAAGGTAAGCGAGTACAACTATTACACCATGGGTCAGGGAAGGTAAGCGAGTACAACTATTACACCATGGGTCAGGGAAGGTAAGCGAGTACAACTATTACACCATGGGTCAGGGAAGGTAAGCGAGTACAACTATTACACCATGGGTCAGGGAAGGTAAGCGAGTACAACTATTACACCATGGGTCAGGGAAGGTAAGCGAGTACAACTATTACACATGGGTCAGGGAAGGTAAGCGAGTACAACTATTACACCATGGGTCAGGGAAGGTAAGCGAGTACAACTATTACACCATGGGTCAGGGAAGGTAAGCGAGTACAACTATTACACCATGGTCAGGAGGTAGCAGGGAAGGTAAGCGAGTACAACTATTACACCATGGGTCAGGGAAGGTAAGCGAGTACAACTATTACACCATGGGTCAGGGAAGGTAAGCGAGTACAACTATTACACCATGGGTCAGGGAAGGTAAGCGAGTACAACTATTACACATAGGGAGTTACAAATTACACCATGGGTCAGGGAAGGTAAGCGAGTACAACTATTACACCATGGGTCAGGGAAGGTAAGCGAGTACAACTATTACACCATGGGTCAGGGAAGGTAAGCGAGTACAACTATTACACCATGGGTCAGGGAAGGTAAGCGAGTACAACTATTACACCATGGGTCAGGGAAGGTAAGCGAGTACAACTATTACACCATGGGTCAGGGAAGGTAAGCGAGTACAACTATTACACCATGGGTCAGGGAAGGTAAGCGAGTACAACTATTACACCATGGGTCAGGGAAGGTAAGCGAGTACAACTATTACACCATGGGTCAGGGAAGGTAAGCGAGTACAACTATTACACCATGGGTCAGGGAAGGTAAGCGAGTACAACTATTACACCATGGGTCAGGGAAGGTAAGCGAGTACAACTATTACACCATGGGTCAGGGAAGGTAAGCGAGTACAACTATTACACCATGGGTCAGGGAAGGTAAGCGAGTACAACTATTACACCATGGGTCAGGAAGGTAGCGGACAGGGTCAAAGGTAAGCGAGTACAACTATTACACCATGGGTCAGGAAGGTAAGCGAGTACAACTATTACACCATGGGTCAGGGAAGGTAAGCGAGTACAACACTATTACACGATGGGTCAGGGAAGGTAAGCGAGTACAACTATTACACGATGGGTCAGGGAAGGTAAGCGAGTACAACTATTACACGATGGGTCAGGGAAGTAAGCAAGTACAACTATTACACCATGGGTCAGGGAAGGTAAGCGAGTACAACTATTACACCATGGGTCAGGGAAGGTAAGCGAGTACAACTATTACACGATGGGCAGGGAAGGTAAGCAAGTACAACTATTACACAGGTCAAATATACATTTATGAAATTCAATCTGTTTCCCAACTTTGAAAATGAAACCATGATCAGCGGGGGATATTCCTCCAAATGGTACAAAACACACAACTTTTTATAAGTCAATGTAATACTTACAAGAAAAATGAAGTCGCATACAAGAAAGACAACTCGCGCTGCCTTGTTTCCAGTCGTCATCTTGTCTATAAAAAAGAAGAAAAACAAAGATAACAATACAATTATGTCAAAATACATATCTTTATAAATATTTTTGTATATTTTATCAGAGTCACAGAAATGCCATATATATGATAGTTACTATTGTTTATACCAACTGATTCCTTTGGTACAGTTCTCTTCACTGTTGCTGCACTATGCAAGAAAACTAATCCACGGCCTGAAGTGGATATTTACGGGTATCATATATTGAACAGCAGAAATTTATGGGCCTTAGTGCTTACCCATTTTGAAATACATACGTAGAATTTTATACATTTGGAACATTGGTAAACTTGAAAGTACAGTTAACCTGTCTATAAAAACCACTGAAATACAGTGTTTATAGCCAAGTTAGGTATAGTCTGTATAATCAAATAATGTAACTAGGCCTTTGGAAGGTCACTAAGGCCATTTTGACTGTGAACATAGGCCATACATACTTTTGCATGTTATAATAACTTTTACAAGTTACATATTTAATTCCAATATTAAGATTTTCTTCCTTTTAAATAAAATACTATACAGGAGCTCAATCTGAAACTCTACTCTTTAATAGCAGGTCGTCTGTACATGCATACAATTTTTGACATTTTTTTTGCAAAGCAAAAGTAATGTGTTTATTTCTATGTTTCATATCAATGGGCTTCCGTACTACAGTTTTTTGTATTAAAAACTGTAATAATCTGATGCCTGATTTTCAATCTTTATAAACATTGCATTTTAAGTGCAGTTACATTGTTTTCAGGTTATTGGGTCTTTGGTCTACTGTGACTAACGGGCTTAAAATTCAGACTCATAACAAAGCCTTAGGACTACAGTCTTCAGATTATAGGGCGTTTAGACTTACAGATCATGGGAACTATAGGGCGTAATTAGGAATACTGGTCCTTCGGACTATAGGGCCTAATTAGGAATACTGCGCCTTCGGAATATAGGGCCTAATTAGGAATACTAGGTCTTCGGATTATATGGCCTAATTAGGAATACTGGGCCTTCCAACTATAGGGCCTAATTAGGAATACTGGGCCTTCGGACTAAAGGGCCTAATTAGGAATACTGGACCTTCAGGCTAAGGGCCAAATTATAGGAATACTATGCCTTCAGACTATAGGGCCTAATTAGTAATAATGGGCCTTTGATTTTAGGGCATAATTAGGAATACTGGGCTTCAACTATAGGGCCTAAATTAGGAATACTGGTCCTTCAGACTATAGGGCCTAATTAAGAATACTGGGCCTTCAGACTAAAGGGCCTAAGTAGGAATACTGGGCCTTCAGGCTAAGGGCCAAATTATAGGAATACTATGCCTTCAGACTATAGGGCCTAATTAGTAATAATGGGCCTTTGATTTTAGGGCATAATTAGGAATACTGGGCTTCAACTATAGGGCCTAAATTAGGAATACTGGTCCTTCAGACTATAGGGCCTAATTAAGAATACTGGGCCTTCAGACTAAAGGGCCTAAGTAGGAATACTGGGCCTTCGGGCTAAGGGCCAAATTATAGGAATACTAGCCTTCGGTCTATAGGGCCTAATTAGGAATACTGGGCCTTCGGACTGTTGGTCCTATTTAAGAATACTGGGCCTTCGGAATTTCAGACTGCAATTAAATTAAGGTCTTCAAACTATAGGGATTCTGAAAGAAATTAAAAGGCAGTCACCAAGAAACAGATGTCATTCAGACAAACAGATGACATGTACTACCTAGACTATAAAGGCTTTATTTATTTTGATTTATACAATTAGTTTTAATTTATGTATTAAAATAAAATGTAATAATCAGGTTGGGGACCATCCCGTATATGCAGGATAGTCCTGCATTTGAGTAATAGTCCTGTATTTGAGGGATAAATTTGTTACTCAAATGCAGGATTATGTGAAATGAAAATGGATAAAGTTGTTTTAAAAAATTGTATCAAAAAAGGGCGTCATCATTTTCAGATACCCATATAACTAATTGAAAACTTTATGTATTTGTTTATGAACTATTGAATTCTATTATCCCACTTTGTAATAAAGTGACAACTTAGATGCTCTCCATAGACTACAGTGTATAGCCATCAGGGAAATTTAGTGCAAATGTCATGGTTGATTGACTTTTGCCTGTGTTCTATTTTTAGCCCCATAGTAAGCAATAGAGGTGATTTTGTTTGTGACTTTTACAAACATTTAGATGATGAAATTTGTTTCCATTTGAGTAATAATGTGGAAAGTTGTATTAGTGATAATGCCATATAAAAATTATGATGCCCTTTTTTGATGACAATGTTTAAATCAACTTTATCACTTTTCATTTCATAGAATCCTGCAAAATTATCCCTCAAATACAGGACTATTACTCAAATGCAGGACTATCCTGCATAAACGGGATGGTCCCCAACCTGATAATAGATGTTAAGTGACAAAATTACATATTGAGTATCGATTGAACATAAACATAATATAAGTGGTAAAATGAAATTAACTTAACAACCTGGTATAATTAACTCAAAACCAATGAAAGAGAAATTATCAACAGACCTGATATCCTTATTTATACACGTACAACTCCCAAATGTACATTTATCTGTAGACATTGTAATAAATTTTAAAAAAAACCCGATAAATCTAAAGATTACCTGAACACCAGAAGATGATACTTACTGTGTAGAAGTCAACTGGATGTTATAACGAAACCCACAACAATATCACAACGAAACAGGTCCAACCGATCCCGGTGTTGACGTCTGCTAAAAATAGACATAGATCTATTCAGTGCAAAACCTGTTTGACGAGTTTCTGATATTTTGGCAAAACAACCAAACGCAGATAAAAATGAGTTCAAATCACAGAAATACCATTTGCATATAAGAAAATGGTTTTCTATTTCATTTCGTATCCCTCCACTTAGTGCCAACGACGAAAAGGTCATTTTCGTATGCTCCATTCTGAACGAAAGTAAAAAATGTAAACAGGAAGCACGTGTTGATATTGAAGAGCGCCACCTATCCATGATACCGGAAGTAGAAATCACACGAGTGAAGTGAAGTTGCATGTTTTGTACCAGTTGTGCATAATTTTCGGTATGTATGTTTAATAAATGTTTGTATATACTTGAATGATAGTAACAGGTCGAGATTTTGAGATCTACATAACATTATGATATAAATAGTAAAAGCATAAATATACTTCAGATTTCAAACCAGGGACATTTGATACACATGATATGATATTGGATCTAACGTTAATGACTCTGTTTCACGTTCTCAATGATTCTGTCCACAGGGCCATGTATAGTCTCAATATGAAAAAATAGCCAGAAATACATATGTTTATTTATATGTATTTCTGGCTATTTTTTCATTTAGAGATTATACATGACTCTGTGTTCTGTCCATGATAAACACTGTATAACTTGCAGTAGTATAAAAAGCAGAAACATTTGTATATTCTTGAAAATAGTAACCTCTATACAATATGAAACAGATCTACAATTTGCCTATATCTGAAGCTGTTTATTGTTTATTTTGATGACTGTATCTTTATTAGGGTTCAAGAATGATTATTCCAATCCGGTGTTTCACATGTGGGAAGGTGATAGGGAACAAATGGGAAGCTTACCTTGGACTCCTACAGGTTGAATACACAGAAGGGTACGTATTGACAGGAACATATAGTGCAGTATGTTTCTAAGTAAAAAGTTTGAGTCCAACATGGCTGTTACGTAACTGGTTCTTTCGAACCAAAACTTATATCCCTGTTACCTTTCATTGAGGTCTTTTTATCGATTTTCATCGCTTCAACCTATCACAATAATGTCTCGGTTCAACAACACTGAGTAAATAATGACTTCACTTTACCATGTTGGACTCCTCACTCTGGTATTAATACATGTTTTCTGATGTATTTACTTTGATCCCTTGTGAGTCCTCAGGCCTCCTGTGGGATCCAAATAAACATTATCAAATATGATCTGTACATATATCCATTTGGATCTATGGCTGGTTCCATCCTGTTCTTGACAAAATTCCAAGACATGTGCCTCTGTTATGTATATTGTTTCTGTGTATTATTTACGTAATTATTGTAGTTGGCTGTAATGATTTAGACAACATAACTGGAGGTCAGAGGAAGGACCAAGTAAGGAAAAAATAATACACATTCCTGTGCCGTGACATCAAATCCGGGTCTCCAGTGTGAGAAACTACAGCTTTGCTGATTCGTTATTTGAAGCAGATAATATGATGGTATTTGTTTGTATTTTCAGCGATGCCCTTGATGCCCTGGGACTGAAGCGATATTGTTGTCGAAGGATGTTGCTGGCTCATGTTGACCTTATTGAGAAACTACTCAACTATGCTCCCTTGGAAAAGTGATGAAAATGTTATTAAAAAAATTGTGACAATGTTGTCCATTCTGATTCAAAATTCCGGGAAGATATTAAGGACATCAAAGAAGAAAACTAATTTGAACATCATCTGAACTTGATTATACTGAAGTGCTTATGAAAAAACAAAAAAGGTTTAGAAAAACAACTTTACAAATGGAAATACACATATAGTGTATAGCTAAATGCACTTACTGACAGAGAAAAATGAACATTTTGATGTTTTTATTGCATTTGATTATGAAAGTTGGTGTGACAGGAATTTGACAATGTTTCAATCCCGAGTAGATTACCTGAAGCTTCAGCATGTTGGTAGATGTGTGAGTATAACTGATAATAAAATGGAAAAGGACTGGTGAGTGCCTAGTGGAGGTGTGAGATAGTGAGATAGTGAGATGCGAGATAGAGATGATGACTGATGTTTTATACTGATTTTGTTAAGATGGTAATAAATGTTGTGTGTACACGAAAAGTAAAATGAAGATTTTTATAGTTTTCTTTATACATGTAAAAGTAATTGAAAAAATGAGTTATCTCCCCTATACCATTGTGAAAAATGATCACTGTTCCGTAATTTCTTCTCTGGTGTTGACAGGCACGTTGCTACCATATAGACTCTGGTACTCCAGTGCATCCACATCATTTTCATATTCATTTAAGAATTAATACTGATATTGTTTTTACACAAAATTATAAGAAGCAAGATTTCTCTTCACTAGTATGACAAGCTATACTATAGATAAACAAGCTAAGAGGCCCAAGGGCCTAAACGATCATCTGACTACCTTGGCAGTAATTATATAGGGAATTAATTAGGTATAGTGTCATGGTAGCCATCTTCGATTTGGGATCAACCAGAGATGTAACAACACTTTGTCGGGACCATGTCAGGATCATTTCATGCAAGTTTCAGCCAAATAGCACCGGTAAAACCACCTTCACCTACCAAGCGATACCGACATACGTCGATGATCCCTTAGCCTCTTGACCCTTTGAGAATCGACAGCACAATCAGAGCACTCTGATTGGCCAGAATTTACGTCATCGACCAGTAACAGGACTAGTGGAAATTTTTACCACCACAAGGCAGCAGTAGTGAAGCACCGTAAAAGCGGCGGATTCTGTCAATGCCAGTAAGGAGTGTAATGGATTATCTTGCCTTGACAGGTGAAGATGCGGTAAAAATTGAAAAGGAGTTCAAAATGTGTTTTCAAGATGGCGCCTATGACGGCCATCTTTGATTTCGGATCAACACGAAAAATAACAACACTCTGTTGTGGCCATGTCAAGATCATCTCGTGCAAGTTTCAGCCAAATCGCACCAGTAGAACTTGAGAAGAAGTTTAAAATGTTTTTCAAGATGGCGGCCATCTTGGATTTCGAATCAAGCCGAGTAGTAAGAACACTTTGTCAGGACCATGTTGGTATCAGCCAAATCGTACCAGTATTGTGTCAGGACCATGTTAGTATCAGCCAAATCGTACCAGTATTGTGTCAGGACCATGTTAGTATCAGCCAAATCGTACCAGTATTGTAAGTCACTCGAGAAAGGTTCTCTACACATTTTAGTGTTGCTGATATTTGTCGTGGACTCCACCTACTTCTATTATGACCAATCGTTAATTACCAGGTAGCAGAATACCTGCACGCAAGACAGTTCCATAATGATTACATGTCCTTATGATGGTCTACTCCATGCAGGGTTAAGGATGACATTCAATCTGCCAGGCAGTGATGGTCCACTCCATGTGGTGTTTAAGTTAACATTGGCGTTGCTTGGCAGTGACGATCCACTCGAGGCGGTATTTAGGAGGATACTCGAGTTGCCGGGCAGTGACGATCCAATCCACGCGGTATCTAGGATGACATAGGGAGTGCCAGGCAGTGACCGTCCACTTCAGGCGGTGTTCCGGAACCGGAAATAAAATTCTTCAAAATAAAGAGCATGCTTTAATTTTATTAACAGTTATATAACTTTAAATTACCAACACAACAGTTTTATTGGTAAAAATTAACCGATTATTTATTTAGACCTCTAAAACGTCTAAAATGGTCTTAGGGCACTCTGGTGGTTCCATAACTATATAAACTGAAACTTATGCTCAGATCCCTGTGTAATTAACATGGAGCGATGCTTATCGATAAGTGGATTAACTGTAATTCGTCTTCTCGTATAAAGTACACGTAGAGATACTTGTCATTTACTTACTTACCCGGCTTTCTTATTGGAGTTATCTCCCTTACTTCACGAGACGGCCCTGAACATTTTCAAAAAGTTTGAGCATCTTATACGTAAAAATGCTGCTGTCACACCTTCAACTCATATCAGGCTACAATGGTGACACGTTCATTTGCATATATATTACAATTTCAGAGATCCTTTGTATACAACTTTCTGTGGAGAAGAAAAATGATACTAAAGCAGAACACGAACAATCGGCCATAATTGAAAAGTCGTAATCAAAATTAAAAGCTCTTAACAATGGTGGTACAAGTGTATATAAGTATCTTTGTTACTGAAGAATACTAATTCGTCTGCTCCTATTTTTATTAGATTAATTTTTACCAAATTGACCAATATAACATCATATTATACATTTTGATACACGCATTTTGAATGACGACCTTCTGTATGTTGGAAGTCCGAGTTTGTCATCGTCCTAGGTCTGTACAGTAGTACTATTGTATATATTATATTTAGTCATAACGCTTTACACAACCCGGCATTAGGGTCAGGTGACAGTCGGACTAGGACTAGACAGACTTTGTAGTCCTGTTATATGTAAAATCAGGGACATGAGGGACAAAGATAACACAACGCTTTATTTTGATATTCAATGTTTTCTGCGTTTTGATTCGTTCAACGCCTCCCTTTAGACTTTCCCAGCGTTTTCGGACACGAGGTATCAAAATGTCAGATTGTCTTGTCTCTGTCTATAATCCGATGGACGATTATATGTACAGAAGACAAAACTCTGTTCCTTAATGATAAACCGCTATAAAATATACTGTTAGCTTCATAACTACAATATAACAGTCGACCCTATCTAAACGTCCGAAAAAACGTCAAAATTCAATACATTAGATCCAATAAAGATTGCCTCTGTTTCGGAGTTTTCTTTTTTAACTTGAACGTGTAAGCATTTTTTGTGACGTTAAGCTGTAAAGCTTTGTACGGTCTGACCAGACGGACAGTATTTAATGACACTGGGTCTTTGTGAAATTGAATTTTAAGTCCTCTCTCGTCTTTATCTTGTCAAATATAATATGACAGGGGATATATAAGGTATTGATAGATGGAGAAATGGTAGACTGTCATGGGTTCTGATTAATGTCACCGGCGTATTCTAATATAGAACCCGTAACGTTAGCTAGCCCTTACATTTCTTTGTGATATTTCTAATAATATGGTAAGGTGGGATTTTATTATGTTTGGTATCTAATACATTTTAGTTGTATAAACCTTACATATAGATGTCCTCCCTCCTCGATAATATCTTCACAAATATACAATGTACAGAGACACATATGTACAACATTCAACAAATACAAAACATAACCCCATCCCCTTATATTTTCAATTTCGCTGTATTTATTCAATTTTTGATGATTAGAGAGAAAGAATTTAAACGCCGAGTTTATACGATATGATATTGTGTATGCGGGGTTAGGGTTCAAAAGAAAGTTAATTAATTATTGAGGTATTAATCAAATATCTATACCATGTTTGTCTTCAACGCATCCTACAAAGTCTTGTTGCGTTTGTGAAATGTTTTGAAAGGACACTCCAGAAAACTTGTTTGAGTATGTTTGAGTGCTCCAGAAAACTTTTTTGGGTATGTTCGAGTGCTCCAGAAAACTTGTTTGAGTATGTTTGAGTGCTCCAGAAAACTTTTTTGAGTATGTTTGAGTGCTCCAGAAAACTTGTTTGAGTATGTTTGAGTCCTCCAGAAAACTTGTTTGAGCATGTTTGAGTGCTCCAGAAAACTTTTTTGAGTATGTTTGAGTGCTCCAGAAAACTTTTTTGAGTATGTTTGAGTGCTCCAGAAAACTTTTTTGAGTATGTTTGAGTGCTCCAGAAAACTTTTTTGAGTATGTTTGAGTGCTCCAGAAAACTTTTTTGAGTATGTTTGAGAGCTCCAGAAAACTTTTTTGAGTGTATGTTACCTGTATTCTCAATGCATTATTAATTGGAGTGTTTTGTTGTAAAATGTACAGGTGAATTGACATTTAGTGCCAATTGTAACTTGAGTGGCTTAAGTGTTATAAATCAAAAACTCATTTAAATGACAGAAAATGTGTGTCCCCATCTGACCACTCAACATTCCTTTCAAAAAGTCCAGAGGCCTGACATTATGTTTTTTAAATTTATAGACATGAAATGTGGCGACCTGTTCAACCTATAGATCCTGACAAAACCTTATTGTGTCGGGGAAGAGGGGGGGATGTGGTCTAAATAGGGAGCTGTGGTGTGTAGTGGGGTTAAAGATCAAGGTTCGTGGTCTATTGTTTGAAGACAATGATATGTGGATTACTCAGATACACTAAGCATACACAAAGATAGGTCATATAGTAAAATATTTCTGGATTCAAACATCGGTAAATTAATCAAAAGGAAATATTTATAACACGCTCAACAGATTTTATCCTCCGTAATCCCCGCTAACATTCGGGCGGCCGCGTCCCTCAGGAACCGATAAAAATTGGCCTGACTCCTTAATCCATCGTTTATAATACCACCGACGGCATATCTATAGAAATACCGTTAGCAATGGATGGATACAAATCTAATATACGTTATCACCGGACACATCTAGGTAATACTAAGCAGATAATGATAACATACACTATATGTAGGTATCGTTCTAAGCACTGTGAATAATAGATTCTACGTACCCGTAGTCCACCTCATCATATTGATTCATACAGATCGATGATCATGGTTTCTAAAACATCCTGTAGTCCGTCCTTGACTCCAACAAGTCTTGATTATACAGGCCGAATCGTTTCTTGAAAAGTAACACAGAAGAATATCACTAAAATGTCAAATCTCATGGTCATCTTATGTTGTTTGAAGTCTACGTGAGGAAGTATACATTTTTGTAAAATAAGGATGGAAAATAATAATTTCTTCTCACAAAACTATGGAGCTACATGTACCTAAAATAATAAAATCAAACATTCGAATAACGCGTCACAATGTCATCAATTTGTATTCCGACAAACAAAGTCAGAAAATGGACATGGGGATTGTCTGTCACAAATTCCGGTTTCATTAGGCTCATCTGAATGTCAATATTTTGATGGAGAATCTAAGAAGAACATTAAAAGGACATTATAGATCTTTTCCTAATTCCGATTGGAGAATGAAATCAACTTACACAGTATTTTAATTACACAGACCCCTATGTAAGAAAGTTTTCTTCCATTGGAGACCATTATAAAGTACCCTTGATCTGTATGTATGGCATATAGCAGCCTCGATACTCTAGGGGTTCTGATCACGTGTAGAGATCGTTAAGTGATTGGAACCCCTGGAATATCGAGGATGGGGTGTCAGTACAACGCTTCATTATTTGAAGAGGTAATTCGGGAATGTATATGTGTACAAATATATGTCCCTGGTTTACAGTAAACAAATATTTTAACATCTAATGCCTTTAACATTATTTACCTGTAAACAACGCAAACATCACACCTGGGCATTCTACTCCAAGGTATGACGTCATATTTCACACCAATGGTGTCATTCCTGGATTAGATGACGTAACACCGACAAGTCTGTTTCAATAGTGATGACCATTTTATTTGGATATCGGGAGATAAAAGGGATTCACCAAAAGGGGCCGAGATGATTGCTATGACAACAAACCCATCTGGGTTCACTAACAGCCCTTATTGTCACACCTTTATTTTCGTTGTACACCTGTTGTAACTCAGCACGAGACGTGATGAAGATTGAATACGCTAGAAAGTCATTTATATACCCTAATATTATTTTTACGTGTCCATCCGTGGCCGCGGGATGGAACGGTACCCTATCATGGCCTGAAAGGGCTGCATGATTGCATCCCTTGGGGGCTACATGTATTCCAACATTGTGATCATATGTCGGCTCGCTTTGTCGGACATTCGGACGATACTCTATTGCGTCACTGTAAGGTCGGAAAGTGTCGAGAATACGATTAGAGAGATTATCTATTATAAGACCTAAGGCACAACAATACCACTTGGTTGTACCGTCCATATGGGAGATATATTAGAAATATAGACATCAAAGCGAGATATACATATCAATTTAATCGATTTATGTCTTATAGAAAAATAATGACAAATAAATTATTAGTTCTGAGTAACATGTTAAAGAGATATTTTGACAGCTAAAGTCTCCCAATAGGATAATCATTATATATGATGATATACATGATATTGATAGGATGTCTGATAAAACCGGACCGGAGTTCAATTATTTTATTTTATTTTGTTTACTTTAAAATGTTAATATCAAATCAGGGCTCCAATTGATAACAAAAGAACAGATATATGATGCCACGCGTTCCTGTGTATGACGCTTTTCTCAGTACAAGAAGACTTAATCATGTAAAAAATAATTAGGTTTGAAGACGTGACTTATTTCTAAAATAATGACTAAATTGACAACATGAATTATCCAAGTATAGTTTTCATCAGCCTAAAATGTTCCGATAGAGTTTGTATCAAAATTTATCAAGAGGAGAGACAGGTGACAGCCACCAGACACTCTCCACATATCTATATCATTGAATGTATTTACAAATCACTCAGAGTTGAATACAGATATAATTAACACAATTCATATATATTACAAAGAAACAATATATATGACAATATCAATATTACAAACGATTTAGTAAAGTAATCATTTATTATTATCACTGTCAGATAATTCAGATTAAATTTGGTTTTATATCATCAGTTCCGAGTAAAATGGACATTATATATCAGAAGTAGTTCGTGTTTTTATTAATGTATGAAATCCTTGTTATCGAATTCAGCATCAGAAACCAAAATTCTATTAAAACAATTAAACGCTATTTTCTGTACATGAGCAATCATGCAAAGACTAAGTGTGTAATTAACAGAAATATTTATTTAATTTAACAGAGTTTGGCAGATTTACGCTCAGTGTATGGTATAGTTCAGATCAAACACAAGTAAGTGTGATAAAAAGACGAGATGACCAGTTACCGCACGTTAATTTGGCATTAACGTGGAGACAGGTGCGAGAATTGACACATGTTACGTAAGACAGGGCAGTCTCAACTGACCGCTGTTACAACAAGTTTCGACCAATATAAGCCGCTAACATACGACGTTTTGTTATTTTAGTTAAAACAGAATTTAACATTTGTAGTTTTAGTGATTAGCGTTAAGAATGCTCCGTAATTACAAAACCAGCTAACATTCGGGAATAATTAGCAAACACGAACCGACATATTCTGAAGTATAATCTTCCTACTGGAATCATGTAACATAAGTTTTACTTATGGTTAGCTCCCATTGTTAGACATAATTAAATAAACAAAGCGTATTTATATGTAATCATGCGAGTTAGAGACTGTCAAAAAATAATATTTACACTTGTGTCTTACAATCAGTTTAAATAACCAGACTACTAACCAATCATAATTTAACCATTTAATTTGGATTCTCGGGAACATATTCAATCACAAAACGCATACAAATATAAGGCTATATAAGAAAAAGGGCTGAATTTCAGCAACAATTCAGTTTATTTTCATATATGGAATTTCATTTTCATGATATATAGGCTATTTGTCATGTAAACATGTGTAGCTAAGTGATTGAAAGTTTATTCAGTTTGTTTCGTACATCAATGTTAAGAGAACTGAATCCTCTTTCACTTTTCATTGCCATTGCAAAGTAAAACCTTTTATATATGTAAATGAAATTATATGTAATTTAAGAAAGTATTTCATGAGGAAGGATTCATCTTCAGTTGTTTTTTTTTTTTTTTTTTTTTTTTGGGGGGGGGGGGGGGGGTAACAAAACTGTGCTATAACACCATTATTGTATAAATTCATACATAAGCATAGATATTACGCGATACTATGATATGATTTACATAATCAGAAAACACGTTCAGCCGTTCAGATTCAGAAATCATTGAGAGAGAGGGAGGGCTTTCTATTCTAAGTGGATTGTAAATTAAAAAAATATATAGTTTAGGGTTGGTCCCTCTAGGTCATGTCTGATAAACAACAGCTCTAAGATATGTGTTAGAAAAAAATAAGTTCCTTTTGGATAATGTCTGAAAATGAACAGGTTAAATCGTGTACGGGCGTGTTAACTAGGGGCGATGGTCTCCCTGAGTGTCCCAGATCGTGAGGGGTGGTTCCTCAGGCTCATGTCTGATTGGATTAAAACAATATCATGTCGATTTCAAACGTCTGGACGAAAATATGACACTTAGAGACGGCACGTGTATGGCCAGCACGAGCTGACAGCAGGTTAAAAAACGTGCTTACAGCCCGTCTGATAACAATTACCTGTCTGGTTCTAGTAATCACGACAAAGTGACAGACAGGTAGACAACATTAAAATCACCACCAAACCTATTATTGATTTTATAGCTCGTTATTTTTATAATGATATTTGTAGGGAGTTCAATTTCAATTCAATTCAATTCAATTCAATTCAATTCAATTCAATTTCAATTCAATTCAATTCAATTCAATTCAATTCATTTTATTCCGTGGACCTTACGGTCCATAAGTAAAAATTACATCATGTAAAATATACAATTGATATAACAAAAGAGATGGAGAGTGATTTATATAATAGATATTAAATTTCCAGCCAAATGTCTCAACTTTTTAACTTTTCTGACCTTTTCTTAAAAGCAAAATGAATAAATTTACCAGTATTTTGTAATTCTTTAACGTTGTTAACGCTTAATAATATAACTAATTAAAAAACACTTAGTCTTCTGTAATAGTATTTCTTAATATACTTTTGGCGTAAATCAACATAAAATGGACATTGTAATAGAAAGTGATATTCATCACGACATTACGACGTAAGTCGATTTATCAGGATTGAAATACCAACAGATTCTGATTAACGATCGGTTTTTTCAATAAAATTTATAATAAGATTTGTTCATTTTAATTAAGAAAATCAACAAAATTAGTCATGATGTTGCATGTAATGATATAGTTTATACATTAAATTATCTCTCTCGTTGCTGTCACTTGCTGAATTCTTTCCACGTTTTAGATAGTCTTCAAAGCATTGTTTTGATTATTCCATCGATATTTGACATTGGAGAACTGAACATTCGTAGTATGTCATGCACTTTAAACACAAAATTCCCATCCAATCCATTACATAGCTTTTTCGGTTTAAGTTTTATCCTATGAAGGTTACAGGCATCATTTTATTTTCTCACTTTGAACTTTGAAATCATTCCTCTATAAATGAAGTTAATAATTTAATGAAATCCATGTGCATTGCGATGCGTAATATTTGGTTGTTTTCACTCGCGTGCATCCTGGAATAAATGCATTTTAGCCATTAAAACGTCATACAAAATTAAAACGTCATACAAAATTCAAACTTCATATGAAATTAAAACGTCATACAAAATTAAAAAATCATACAAAATGAAAACGTCATACAAAATGAAAACGTCATATGAAATTAAAATGTCATATGAAATTAAAACGTCATTAAAAATTCAAACATCATACAAAATAAAAACGTCATACAAAATTAAAACGTCATACAAAACTAAAACGTCATAAAAAATTAAAACGTCATACAAAATTAAAACTTCATACAAAATTTTAAAAACATAACACGTAACGTTTAGGCATATCATGGGTATCGGCCGATCTGGATGTTTCGCCGCCAACAGAGCATAAATAATATTTATCATTTGGACAACTGATGCGTAATCGTGTATGTCTAATTAACACAAAATACATATAAAACAATTTGTTTTGTTGTCTGCACAATCAGTACTTTATTCCTTAAAGAGTACAGTGTCGTGGAATTATTTCCGATGCAATTAATTATTTTAGATATTTTTACTCTAAAGTAAAATTAGTAGCTTAAACTTTCCAATGATGGTAAAATTATGAAAAAGTAACTGTTCTTTCTTAAAAATACTCATTCATCTGTTCTGTTTTGTAATTACTGAAAATTACCATTCGTCGGCGGTGTGTCAAATATGCGAATATCATTTTTTTATTCTCCTAAAGCCAAATTGGTGAGTGAATGATTACAGTGTCTGACATGGCGACAACTCTCTAAACATCTCATATGTGTGATAATAAAAATTAAACGTGTCCATATCTGTTATCTAATATAATCCTGTTTCTTTATGCATCATTCGTGATAATAAAATATGTTTAAACTAACGGCGACAGCTCAAGACACGTTCGTCGTGGTTTCTATTTTCGAGTGTTTTGAGGGACAAACCCTTATCAGTCAAACAAAGAATCCGGCTACCTGTTACTACCTGTCTCATTTCACCTGTGTGAGGTCAAATTTTGATTTGAATTTAGTAAAACATTTCATTTGAAAATACTCTATTTTCACGCTTTTCTTCTTACTCTGTTTTTACTCAATTCGGTATTTTTTATAACTTTTACTCAACAAAGCCACGTTGTTGTTATATTTTATCAATGAAAGCTCTTGTCTGTTAACATTGCACTGGGAAACATCTGTTGACCTTATCGCATGAATAATTTGCCTAAGCGAGAAATGGTTGGCTCTGATTGGTCGGGCGGTATCTGTGGGCGTGGTCTAGCTGCCGGCCTAGTTCCAGGTAGATATAAGCGTCGAGACGTGTGCGGACTTGTCACTTCGGGTAGCTTTCCTAGACTGAACACGTTCACACACTGACTATAAAGCTGACTGTCTTCAATGAGCCGTCAGTGCTAAATCGACTGCCGAACTGACTGACAGCGGTAAGTGTTTCATCGTTGACTCACCAGGATTCTTTTAATGTGATAGATGATGCATTGGTTGAAGTTTTATTTACACATGCAGAATGTCATTGTTTTATGTCTCCTAATTTAATATTGTTTTCTTATGTTTGTTACAGATTCATTTTAAGTGTGTTTTTGACAGTCGTTTTCTGGGAATTTACACTATTTTTACAAGATGAAGTTGGAGGTTTACACACTAAGTGCTATTTTCTTCTGCGCTGTAAAGTTTGTGTGTGGTAAAAATTTACAGCCGTGTGACGATGGAATGTATTACGAGAAAAAGTCGGAGAACTGCCGCACGTGCTCTGACTGTCCAGCTAATAACATCATACTGACCCCATGTGGCTTTTTCGAAGACACAGAGTGTGGAGCATTTTCGGATTTTTTTCAATTTCAACAGAAATCCGGAAAATCTTCCCTTGACAGAACCTTCGTACAGATTACTAAAGATTCGAGTTTGTCGTCTGCCCCCAGCGAGGAAGTTACAATCTCGCCACGTGCAACTGACAGCGGCACTTTCTTCGAGATCAGCGATGAATGGTACCTCATCTCCATGGTGTTACTAGGAGTTTTGTGTTTCGTCTCTCTTGTCATCGCTCTTTACATCATCTTTGCCTGTTTCATCTGTAAAAAGGCATCCGACAAGGAGATCTCCTGTGAGCCAGGTAATTATAACCAAATGATAAAGGTTAATTTATAGAAACTAAATGAAACTTTAGAGAAATATATTGAGGTTAACTTTCATTACCGACACTAATTGAATAACGAACTAAACTGACAATCGACAGAAATTTGACAGCTATAGACCAATATAAATCTGACACACCTGAAGGTGACGTCACACAGGTAAATACACAGGGAAACTACCTGTGTGTTGAATGCCAAGGTCGCGATATCTGATAGCTCTGTCGATCTTATCTCAACTTTCTGTTTCTAAAACCGTCAATTTTCACGTCAAATATGAACAACAGGGACGACTTTTTACAGAAAATTTTCTCAATTCGACACCTGTGGGTTTTGTTTTGAGAAGAAAGATTCTGTTATCATGATAACTTCACATTTGAATTTTTTTTTAAAGAAGGTAGTAGACAACGGTCGGAGAGATTGTAGTAAAGTTATGTTTTACAATACGTTAAAATTTAGCACAAAACTTCGATTTCAAGTCAGTGATTGAAATAAGATTTTAAGTTGTGATCCTGGGGTTTGCAGTAATATTTAATTATCATCAATGCTGTTTGTTTCTATATATTTTATTGGCGTGTCAAAATGTTCGCCAGTTACGGCACACATGACTTGAAATTAGAAGAAGAAAACGAATTTTCATAAAAAAAACCCATTGAATTAACGAATCACCAAGGATTTATCAGTGAGATTTATAAATCCTTGAGACTGTTTTGTCAGGATTTAATCCGATTTGGATAGTTACCGGTTTGGGCAGGTGTTGTCCATATGGTAGAGAGAAGCCCCCGGTCATGCGATTAATGCCGATTAACAATCGAGACATTATCAGTACTGTGTTTTAGACTGTCTGATTACCCAAAAAGTATTCGCACGAGGTATTCCAGTTAATTGTGAACAATTTTTGCCCCAATAATTACCGTTCTAACCGTTTTTCACCTGTTATTTTGACAAGGTAAACAAATACAAAGGACTATTGTTCGGCACAGTCAAACCAATAAGTCTACTGTCTACACTAACACCACTACATTCTTTTGGGGTTTAAATGTAAAAATCCGGTTTTGACTGAACATTTTGCATACTTTTAGGGATTAAATCGAACGATAATACAATGGTTTGAGGGAAGCACTTTGTTTAACAAAGTCGGTCTATATGTTTTACTATCTACTGTCGTAAACACTGTCAATAGGCAATTATTACATTAGTCGAGAGCTTGTTTAAATTCCTGAAATTCTATTTATATTACGAATAGAATGTTGGAAATTTGCATTCATGTGAAGAGCGCGTTCCCAAGGTAAAATAAAAAGAGGGGAAATATCATTTTATCTCTGTTTTCAACGTTTAAAATTCCTCGAGTGCTCACTAATGTATGTATTTGTGAGAATCAATTTTCATTTACAGTTAGATACCATTTATGTTTGGACTACCGCCGCGCATGCGCCAGTCTCCGAGAACATTACTTGTGAGGCCCAATGGGGGACACGCATATATATGAGTCATATGAAATGAGTAGGTCTAAAAATTCGGTTATTTTGGCGATGTATTCATTGATCATTTTTAAAATGAAATCAAATAGTAAAATCACTAAAATGAATACACAATATTTAAGCTTCTTTAAGCATTCTGAGAAATGAAATGGGTAGTAAGAAATTCATATAAAATTAACAAACAAATATTTAAGGATTAACTTGAATAGATTTTTTATGTTATGAGATATAACACAAAAATCTGAGTGTACTCTAAATAAACCGCTTAGAGTACACTCAGATTTTTGTGTTATATCTCCATAACATAAAAAATCTATTCAAATTAATCCTTATAATTCAATTTACTAAAGATAATCTCTTCAACATTTAAAATTCATTTTGGGACTCTTTTGTCTTTGAAATTATTACGCCGTCATCTCAGCCAATCAGAAGCGACGTTACAAACGGCGACGCCATTTTTTCCTTTATGGGCTGATAAAGTAAATTTTTAAACCAATGGAAATGCTCGTAACAAGCAAAATTGAATTATATATAAATCTCTGATAAAATAAATAAACAATAAAAATGATTTGTATCAGATTTCTCTTCTTAATTAAATGATATATTTCTTAAGTAAATGACTCTTATCTTGTCTGATTCAAATATGTCTTGACATATTTTCGATGATTTTTTATTGAACTCTTTTTTTTTTTGCATTTTTTAACAATGCACACAGTACATGTATTTTTATAAATTGTAGATCGCATGGGTAATTTTTACAACTTTGACATTATCATGTAGCCTTAGGAATGGAAATTTGTGGAAATGTTCTTATAAATTCTAGCATCAAAAACTATTCGTGATTATCTCCGTTCTCATATTTTTTTATAATTCATAAATGAATATGTCAATACTTAAAATCATTATCAATAAAATTTCATACACGTACATTTCTTCCGTCGATACACAAGCCACATTTTATATATAAATTATATTCTGCATTTCCAAATAACTTTGCCATGTTAATGTGTGTTGATGAAGAAAACATCAAGAATATCTTCCATTTCCAATCATCTTCATCAATCAGAATTTAATTTGACATCCAAGAAAATCACCTACAATTCAAATCAAGTTTAAACTTTATAATTAGCTTGGTTTAATATGTTTAATGTTGTAAGGCTTACATTTACATGTAAACAAACTACAGAAAAATCCTGCAGTTGAGTTTTGAAAAAAAAATTGAAACACATGTATGCACTTTCCAAATAAAAATAAATTCAATAATTTTGACATAAAAGATAATAATTAATCATTCTAAAAATAAAAACAATAAAAAATAAAACTTTCCAAAAAACGCAGATGCTGATGATGAATTGAACAGTTTTTCAAACAAACTATAATTTTTTTTTTATTTTGTTAAAATCTTTTTTTTTTTTTTTCTTTTTTTTTTTTTTTACATTTTTTTAACTTAAAGAATGAAATAAAAAAAATCTTTTCCTCTTTATCATGTTTCTTATATATATTTATTATCAAATTGTCTGTCTATCCATTGCATGTGTTGTATGAACATTTGTAGGCCTGCAAGACATAATGGAAATATCATCACCCCTAATGGGCCTCACAAGTAATGTTCTCGGAGACTGGCGCATGCGCGGCGGTAGTTTACAAAATGTCGCTCGATTTTAGCCGAGAAATTGTCAACATTGGATTCAAATGCATCTATCTGATTAAATAATGGTGGTAAAGTTAAAAACTCGACGTCTACATCTAGAATAACATCCCCTACTAACACCCAGGTATGTGTCAAAGCCGTGTTTGATCGGAATAATTTTTGACAAGACATAATCGATGGTCGGTCGTACCTGATTTTGTTTCCCACACCTTTATAGAGGGACCTTGCAGTAGCGGAAAAGTCAGTCAGAAGGTGATATCTTTTCCGCTACAACAGTAGTTAGATACCATTTATGTTTGGACCCTTAGGGCTATAAATATATCTACATCAGCAATTTAAAATTTAGTTTTATGAGTCACGAGAGATCTAATAAACAAATTATTTCTTTTTTTCAGAATACATCACAGTTTCTCAGCAAGCTTCGCCCGGGAGTAACAAATACAGACATACATTGGTAACAGCGTCCCCCGATATCCTGATGGGGTGCCAAACGTCCTTGACTCCAGTTTACGAGGACGATGAACCGATTACGACGGGAAATATATACATCAATCATCACTACATTGAACCCAAGGACGCTCTGTTCGGCCAGAAGAAATAAACTTTTATTGACAATTTACAACAAACTAGTGCTAAAAGCAATCTGTGATAAAGACAAGAATCTGTCTCCGACGACCTCGGGTTGTCCAAACTACGATGACCGATCCTTGCACGTGACTTTGACGTAAAGGCGCAGGCGCCGAAGACGTTAATGACGTCGGATGTTCAAGTCAGGACTAAGCATAAGGTAAGTTATTCAAACTACACGTAAGTTGTTAAACCATTCCAAATAAATATTGGAAAATAAGCGCAAGTCTTTGAATTGATAAGTTTTTAAGAAACCTTTGTATTCACGACTTGTCATTTAAATTGATTTTGAATTTCTCAAATTAAGAACAGTTGCTTTTCCATTTCTACAATCATTATCCGCGAACTTGATCTCTAAATCACTATAAAGCTTTCTGCCATAACTTTATATGGAAATTGTAATTTTGTCTGTATTCAAGCATTGTGTAATTACTGTAATATGGTTTCCATTTCTCCCATTTCAGATCGAGTACCTTCCGTTTTCATGGTGACAGGATTACCAGGTATATTAAGACCACATTTCCGGGAGTTCAAGCCAAGTGGCCACATTTAGTGCACAGTGATACCATCGGATGTTTACCGGACTAATCCTGATTAATGTCCCGATTATAGATTTCACCAAATGCCACATATCGGGGGTTCCACATATCGGGGGTTCCACATATCAAAAAAGTTCCGCTTTGGCTTCTGTGACAGCAATTAATTCTGTCGGACTAATGAAATGATTCAATATCAAAAAAGTGAACTTCTATCGGAAATAATGGACTAATCCAATGATCTTTACAATTTTCTTCAGAACTCGAGCGATCACTGTTTCTTTTATTTGTACTTCATAATGCTCAGAAGTTAATTATTTATTTTCAAAGTAAATATATAGCCATATACTTTTCTGTACCTGGAAAAACCTGTGTTAGAAGGTTTGTAGTTTAGAAGAAAGTAATTTATTTTGATGTAAGTTAGTCCTGGAATTTCTTTATTTTCATGTAGGATTTATTTTAGTCTCAGTTTTTAAGTGTTTTCAGGTAGATTTGAAGTACAAATGTAAATATCTATCTTTTTAATTTAGTTTTTAATTTAATTTTGTTAACTTGTACTAAGAGTGAGGTATGATATTACATTATGAATTATTTATTTCATTTTTTTCTGTGATATCATGATTTATGAAAGAATAAAAAATCAAAATTAGAAATGGGTGTTATTATTGTGTTGTATTGTTGTTGGAAATGTTTCCATTTAGACCACAGGAATCTGAGAATTAGTTACAGTTTAGATATGGACTTACCAGAGTGCCCCAAGATTATTTTAGACATTTTAGAGGTCTAGATTAAATATTGATGATGATCTTTGGACACTGGTGGATCCATAATTATATAAACTGTAACTTATTCTCAAATCCCTGACCGTGATGCAGACTGGTGAATGCATGGAGCTCTCTGAGTCGAGGATAGTCCAAAAGGTATATAACATTGTTATATAATCTGATGTTTAATGAGACAATAAGGTATATAATATTGTTATATAATCTGATGTATAACATTGTTATATAATCTGATGTTTAATGAGACAATAAGGTATATAATATTGTTATATAATCTGATGTTTAATGAGACAATAAGGTATATAACATTGTTATATAATCTGATGTATAACATAATTATATAATCTGATGTTTAATGAGACAATAAGGTATATAACATAATTATATAAGTTGATTTATAACATTGTTATATAATCTGATGTATAACATTGTTATATAATCTGATGTTTAATGAGACAATAAGGTATATAAACATTGTTATATAATCTGATGTATAACATTGTTATATAATCTGATGTATAACATTGTTATATAATCTGATGTATAACATTGTTATATAATCTGATGTATAACATTGTTATATAATCTGATGTTTAATGAGACAATAAGGTATATAATATTGTTATATAATCTGATGTTTAATGAGACAATAAGGTATATAACATTGTTATATAATCTGATGTATAACATTGTTATATAATAATCTGATGTTTAATGAGACAATAAGGTATATAACATTGTTATATAATCTGATGTTTAATGAGACAATAAGGTATATAATATTGTTATATAATCTGATGTATAACATTGTTATATAATCTGATGTTTAATGAGACAATAAGGTATATAACATTGTTATATAATCTGATGTTTAATGAGACAATAAGGTATATAATATTGTTATATAATCTGATGTTTAATGAGACAATAAGGTATATAATATTGTTATATAATCTGATGTATAACATTGTTATATAATCTGATGTTTAATGAGACAATAAGGTATATAACATTGTTATATAATCTGATGTATAACATTGTTATATAATCTGATGTTTAATGAGACAATAAGGTATATAACATTGTTATATAAAATCTGATGTTTAATGAGACAATAAGGTATATAACATTGTTATATAATCTGATGTTTAATGAGACAATAAGGTATATAATATTGTTATATAATCTGATGTATAACATTGTTATATAATCTGATGTTTAATGAGACAATAAGGTATATAACATTGTTATATAATCTGATGTATAACATTGTTATATAATCTGATGTTTAATGAGACAATAAGGTATATAATATTGTTATATAATCTGATGTTTAATGAGACAATAAGGTATATAACATTGTTATATAATCTGATGTATAACATTGTTATATAATCTTCTGTTTAATGAGACAATAGGGTATATAACATTGTTATATAATCTGATGTTTAATGAGACAATAAGGTATAATAACATTGTTATATAATCTGATGTATAACATTGTTATATAATCTTCTGTTTAATGAGACAATAGGGTATATAACATTGTTATATAATCTTCTGTTTAATGAGACAATAAGGTATATAACATTGTTATATAATCTGATGTTTAATGAGTCAATAGGGTATATAATATTGTTATATAATCTGATGTTTAATGAGACAATAAGGTATATAACATTGTTATATAATCTTCTGTTTAATGAGACAATAAGGTATATAACATTGTTTATATAATCTGATGTTTAATGAGACAATAAGGTATATAACATTGTTATATAATCTGATGTTTAATGAGACAATAAGGTATATAATATTGTTATATAATCTGATGTATAACATTGTTATATAATCTGATATTTAATGAGAGACAATAAGGTATATAACATTGTTATATAATCTGATGTATAACATTGTTATATAATCTGATGTTTAATGAGACAATTAGGTATATAACATTGTTATATAATCTGATGTTTAATGAGACAATAAGGTATATAATATTGTTATATAATCTGATGTTTAATGAGACAATAAGGTATATAACATTGTTATATAATCTGATGTATAACATTGTTATATAATCTGATGTTTAATGAGTCAATAAGGTATATAACATTGTTATATAATCTGATGTTTAATGAGACAATAAGGTATATAATATTGTTATATAATCTGATGTTTAATGAGACAATAAGGTATATAATATTGTTATATAATCTGATGTTTAATGAGACAATAAGGTATATGATATTGTTATATATAATCTGATGTTTAATGAGACAATAAGGTATATAATATTGTTATATAATCTGATGTTTAATGAGACAATAAGGTATATAATATTGTTATATAATCTGATGTTTAATGAGACAATAAGGTATATAACATTGTTATATAATCTGATGTATAACATTGTTATAATGTTTAATGAGACAATAAGGTATATAACATTGTGTATATAATCTGATGTATAACATTGTTATTAATCTGATTGAATGAGTCAATAAGGTATATAACATTGTTATATAATCTGATGTATAAACATTGTTATATGATCTGATGTTTAATGAGACAATAAGGTATATAACATTGTTATATAATCTGATGTATAACATTGTTATATAATCTGATGTATAACATTGTTATATAATCTGATGTATAACATTGTTATATAATCTGATGTTTAATGAGACAATAAGGTATATAACATTGTTATATAATCTGATGTTTAATGAGACAATAAGGTTATATAATATTGTTATATAATCTGATGTTTAATGAGACAATAAGGTATATAACATTGTTATATAATCTGATGTATAACATTGTTATATAATCTTCTGTTTAATGAGACAATAAGGTATATAATATTGTTTATATAATCTGATGTATAACATTGTTATATAATCTGATGTTTAATGAGACAATAAGGTATATAACATTGTTATATAATCTGATGTTTAATGAGACAATAAGGTATATAACATTGTTATATAATCTTCTGTTTAATGAGACAATAAGGTATATAATATTGTTATATAATCTGATGTATAACATTGTTATATAATCTGATGTTTAATGAGACAATAAGGTATATAATATTGTTATATAATCTGATGTTTAATGAGACAATAAGGTATATAACATTGTTATATAATCTGATGTATAAACATTGTTATATAATCTTCTGTTTAATGAGACAATAGGGTATATAAATTGTGTTATATAATCTGATGTTTAATGAGGACAATAAGGTATATAACATTGTTATATAATCTGATGTATAACATTGTTATATAATCTGATGTTTAATGAGACAAATAAGGTATATAATATTGTTATATAATCTGATGTATAACATTGTTATATAATCTGATGTTTAATGAGACAATAAGGTATATAACATTGTTATATAATCTGATGTTTTAATGAGTCAATAAGGTATATAACATTGTTATATAATCTGATGTTTAATGAGTCAATAAGGTATATAACATTGTTATATAAATCTGATGTTTAATGAGACAATAAGGTATATAACATTGTTATATAATCTGATGTATAACATTGTTATATAATCTGATGTTTAATGAGACAATAAGGTATATAATATTGTTATATAATCTGATGTATAACATTGTTATATAATCTGATGTTTAATGAGACAATAAGGTATATAACATTGTTATATAATCTGATGTTTAATGAGACAATAAGGTATATAATATTGTTATATAATCTGATGTATAACATTGTTATATAATCTGATGTTTAATTGAGACAATAAGGTATATAATATTGTTATATAATCTGATGTTTAATGAGACAATAAGGTATATAATATTGTTATATAATCTGATGTTTAATGAGACAATAAGGTATATAACATTGTTATATAATCTGATGTATAACATTGTTATATAATCTGATGTTTAATGAGACAATAAGGTATATAATATTGTTATATAATCTGATGTTTAATGAGACAATAAGGTATATAATATTTGTTATATAATCTGATGTATAACATTGTTATATAATCTGATGTTTAATGAGACAATAAGGTATATAACATTGTTATATAATCTGATGTATAAATATTGTTATATAATCTGATGTTTAATGAGACAATAAGGTATATAATATTGTTATATAATCTGATGTATAACATTGTTATATAATCTGATGTTTAATGAGACAATAAGGTATATAATATTGTTATATAATCTGATGTTTTAATGAGACAATAAGGTATATAACATAATTATATAAGTTGATTTAGTTATTTAACAATCACACATTGTGAACAAATTGTGTTCATTTGGTAAATGTGATTTTACTCTGCTTTTAACTATGCTTTTCTGGAAATGTAGAGCTGCAAAATTATCAAACGGATATTATATCTTAAATAATCTCGGAAATTGAACCGTAGAGACAAAAGTATAGGTGCAGATGTATGTCAGACGGTTATTGCTCAGGTTGAGTGATGTTAAACTAGCCTGAACCAAGAATTTTATTTTTAGGATTGATAGTATTGTAAACAGATCTCTCATAACATGATATACAATTTCTTTTTATTAAGTACCGACAAATATTTCAAAACTGGAGATTTTTGTATCTAGCTGCACCCACAGGGACCTGGCACGAAAATTTTTAACCAACAGTATACATATATGTATACTGTTGGTTAAAAATATTTGTATACTGTTGGTTAAAAATTTTCGTGCCAGGTCCCTGTGGCTGCACCTGGAAAACATTGATACTAAATATTTGTAGTTTTGAGGTAAAGTTACAGCACTTTCTCATTTCTAGAATAGATTATCCTAAACAATTACCATACACGAGATAAAGATTTAGAGAGCGGATCCATATTTCATATGGTATGGATAAAAAGATAGACCGTGAAAGCTATTGCTAGAACTAAACTGCCTTGCTCCAATTAACATCTCGAGAAGTCTTCGGCGTTTAATTTCCGAAGCATTAATTGTCCAAATGATAAAATTGTTTATGCTGCGTTCACATGAACATGTATAAGGTAATCGCAGCATTAATGAGATTAAAAAAATATAGCGAAAACATACGACGATAATGGGAAATTTTAGTACATTGTAATTTAACTTTTCATTTTTCATATTAAAAGTTTGACAAATTATCTTGCGTACAGATACACGGCGTGGGATACTGATAGTAATTATGGGTTGTCATGGAGTACAAACGATGTGAAACGGTAGACGCTTCAGCGTAAGTAAAAAAATAATTGGAAACCAATATCAAGAGTAGCTACATATGTACGGCATGACTTGACAAGTATATAAAATGATTGGAATTCAATTAATTTTTCTCGTGTAGTTACGGTGTGGTACTATTTTGATCAGGGTACGTATTGAAATAAAATTCAATGGCTAATTTGATGCTAGGTGTCAGAGCTGACCCTGCCTTGGAAACGGCGAGGTCCCTAAAACCCTCACCACTTAATGTTAATGGAGGATTTAAATTGCGATTGTTTGCCAATTGCATAAAAATGTTAGAATTAAATAATTCTGATAAAAATTGGAGAACGGTAGGAATGACTATTGTTCCTACTGTATTGTGACGCGTGTTTTCACGATTTCTCACACGCCAGCTGTACTACCAGTTAAATAATGTTGAGAGACAGACAGTGTTACACACATGTTAACATGACAGTCTTTGTTGTTTCAAATAGTCAGGATGAGCCGATAGGTCCCGGTAACCAGATGGAATCCGATGAAATCTGATCAGTACATATTATTTCCCAGTTTGTTGCTGGACCCGTTCGTCACCTGTTGTGACTCGCTCACGAGGCGAAACGCCGAACGTATTTACATAAAACTTCAAGTGCCCTCAGAGATGTTAAGAACATATGAGATGACCCTACTCCGGTTCTAACCATTATCACGGTAAAATGGGTCCTTTATCGTCCACCGCGAGAGGGCTTAAATCGCTGTTACAAGTATTTAAGTCGAGAAAGAATGTTTAAAGATATTTAAAGTCTACAAAAAGTCCGTGTCTTTCCTTGTACCTGTCTCACGTTTTCGAACGATCGTATTTATGTGAAATATGATTTAAGAACATAGATTTATAAAGATTCACATATTGAAGCTTTCTATTCACTAGCTTTCTTCCTTATTCCTCATCTAATCTCTCTGTTTTCTTCCTTATTCCTCATCTAATCTTCTGTACCCCCGTGTCACTCATTCTCTCCGTTTTCTTCCTTATTCCTCATCTAATCTTCTGTATCCCCCGTGTCACTCATTCTCTCCGTTTTCTTCCTTATTCCTCATCTAATCTTCTGTATCCCCCGTGTCACTCATTCTCTCCGTTTTCTTCCTTATTCCTCATCTAATCTTCTGTACCCCCGTGTCACTCATTCTCTCCGTTTTCTTCCTTATTCCTCATCTAATCTTCTGTACCCCCGTGTCACTCATTCTCTCCGTTTTCTTCCTTATTCCTCATCTAATCTTCTGTACCCCCGTGTCACTCATTCTCTCCGTTTTCTTCCTTATTCCTCATCTAATCTTCTGTACCCCCGTGTCACTCATTCTCTCCGTTTTCTTCCTTATTCCTCATCTAATCTTCTGTACCCCCGTGTCACTCATTCTCTCCGTTTTCTTCCTTATTCCTCATCTAATCTTCTGTACCCCCGTGTCACTCATTCTCTCCGTTTTCTTCCTTATTCCTCATCTAATCTTCTGTACCCCCGTATGTCACTCATTCTCTCCGTTTTCTTCCTTATTCCTCATCATTCTTCTCCCCCGTGTCACTCATTCTCTCCTTATCCTCTTATTCCTCATCTTCTGTACCCCCGTGTCATTCATTCTCTCCGTTTCTTCCTTATTCTCCTAATCTTCTGTTTTCTCATTCTCTCCCGTTCCCTCATCTAATCTTCTGTACCCCCGTGTCACTCATTCTCTCCGTTTTCTTCCTTATTCCTCATCTAATCTTCTGTACCCCCTGTGTCACTCATTCTCTCCGTTTTCTTCCTTATTCCTCCTTTTTCTTATTCTAATCTTCTGTACCCCCGTGTCACCCATTCTCCTCTCGTTTTCTCCCATTCCTCCTCCTGTATTCTCCTCATCATTCCTCTCCCCCTGTTTCTCCTATTCCTTCCTCTCCCCTGTTTTCTCCCATTCCTCCTCTCCCCTCTTATTCTCCTATTCCCTTTCTCCTCCCCTGTATTCTCCCATATTCCCCTTCTCTCCCCTGTATCTCCCATTCCTCCTCTCCCCCCTGTAATTCTCCTATTCCTCCTCTCCCCTGTATTCTCCTATTCCTCCTCTCCCCTGTATTCTCCCCATTCCTCCTCTCCCCTGTATTCTCCCATTCCTCCTTCTCCCCGGTATTCTCCTATTCCTCCTCTCCCCTGTATTCTCTCCCATTCCTCCTTCTCCCCGTATTCTCCCTATTCCTCCTCTCCCCTGTATTCTCCTATTCCTCATCTCCCCTGTATTCTCCTATTCCTCCTCTCCCCCTGTATTCTCCCATTCCCTCCTCTCCCCTGTATTCTCCCCTCCTCTCCCCTGTATTCTCCCATTCCTCTCCTCCCCTGTATTCTCCTATTCCTCCTCTCCCCTGTATTCTCCTATTCCTCCTCTCCCCTGTATTCTCCTATTCCTCCTCTCCCCTGTATTCTCTCCATTTTCCTCTCCCCTGTATTCTCCTATTCCTCTCCCCTGTATTCTCCTATTCCTCCTCTCTCTCCCCTGTATTCTCCTATTCTCTCTTCTCCCCTGTATTCTCCTATTCCTCTCTCCCCTGTATTCTCCTATTCCTCCTCTCCCCTGTATTCTCCTATTCCTCCTCTCCCCTGTATTCTCCTATTCCTCCTCTCCCCTGTATTCTCCTATTCCTCCTCTCCCCTGTATTCTCCTATTCCTCCTCTCTCCCCTGTATTCTCCTATTCCTCCTCTCCCCTGTATTCTCCTATTCCTCCTCTCCCCTGTATTCTCCTATTCCTCCTCTCCCCTGTATTCTCCTATTCCTCCTCTCCCCTGTATTCTCCTATTCCTCCTCTCCCCTGTATTCTCCCATTCCTCCTCTCCCCTGTATTCTCCCATTCCTCCTTCTCCCCTGTATTCTCCTATTCCTCCTCTCCCCTGCATTCTCCTTTCCTCTTCTCCCCTGTATTCTCCTATTCCTCCTCTCCCCTGTATTCTCCTATTCCTCCTCTCCCCTGTATTCTCCTATTCCTTCTCTCCCCTGTATTCTCCTATTCCTCCTCTCCCCTGTATTCTCCCATTCCTCCTCTCCCCTGTATTCTCCCATTCCTTCCTCTCCCTGTATTCTCCCATTCCTCTCCTCTCCCCTGTATTCTCCCCATTCCTCCCCTGTACTCCCATTCCTTCCTCTCTCCCCTGTATTCCCCATTCCTCTCTCCCCTGTATTCTCCCATTCCTCCTCTCCCCAGTTATTCTCCCATTCCTCCTCTCCCCAGTATTCTCCCATTCCTCCTCTCCCCTGTATTCTCCATTCCCCCTCTCCCCTGTATTCTCCTATTCCTCCTCTCCCCTGTATTCTCCCATTTTTTTCTCTCCCCTGTATTCTCCTATTCCTTCTCTCCCTGTATTCTCCTATTCCTTCTCTCTCCCCTGTATTCTCCCATTCCTCCTCTCCCCTGTATTCTCCTATTCCTCCTCTCCCCTGTATTCTCCCATTCCTCCTCTCCCCTGTATTCTCCTATTCCTCCTCTCCCCTGTATTCTCCCATTTCCTCCTCTCCCCTGTATTCTCCCATTTTTCCTTCTCCCCCCTGTATTCTCCCATTTCTCCTCCTCTCCCCCTGTATTCTCCCATTCCTCCTCTCCCCTGTATTCTCCCATTCCTCTCTCCCCTGTATTCTCCTATTCCTCCTCTCCCCTGTATTCTCCTATTCCTCCTCTCCCCTGTATTCTCCTATTCCTTCTCTCCCCTGTATTCTCCTATTCCTCCTCTCCCCTGTATTCTCCCATTCCTCCTCTCCCCTGTATTCTCCCATTCCTCCTCTCCCCTGTATTCTCCCATTCCTCCTCTCCCCTGTATTCTCCCATTCCTCCTCTCCCCTGTATTCTCCCATTCCTCCTCTCCCCTGTATTCTCCTATTCCTCTCTCCCCTGTATTCTCCTATTCCTCCTCTCCCCTGTATTCTCCCATCTATTCCTTCTCTCCCCTGTATTCTCCTATTCCTCCTCTCCCCTGTATTCTCCTATTCCTTCTCTCCCCTGTATTCTCCTATTCCTCCTCTCCCCTGTATTCTCCTATTCCTCCTCTCCCCTGTATTCTCCTATTCCTCCTCTCCCCTGTATTCTCCTATTCCTCCTCTCCCCTGTATTCTCCTATTCCTCCTCTCCCCTGTATTCTCCTATTCCTCCTCTCCCCTGTATTCTCCTTTTTTCCCTTCTCTCCCATGTATTCTCATTTTCCTCCTTCCTCTCCATTGCATTTTCCCATTTCTCCTCTCCCTTATATTCTCTTATTCCTCTTCTCCCTTGTATTCTCTTATTTTTCCCCTCTACTGCATTCTCTTATTCTTCATCTCCCCTGCATTATCCTATTTCTCCTCTCTCACCTCCATAGCCGAACAATAGTAATACTCACATCGCTATAACTTCATTACTCCTAAAACATTTGTTTATGGAAGTTATCAAATAAAAACCCTTCTTAAAGAAATTACGTTATCTTAAGGGAACTACATTACATGAACGATTTGACTATAGCTAAATGTCCAATGGTTACTGAATCTTCATCAGTGATTTGTTTTATACATTGTATATGAAACGAGACAAATTCACTCAACGACAAAATGAGTCAAAAGTTCAAAGAGCGGATCGTTTCCTATTGTTCCTCCGGATGTAGGTCTTTATTTCTAGACTTATATAAAAACTGATCTGAAAGCCATTTACTTGGGAGTATTGTTGTTTCCTTTCTGAGGTTAAACCGATCTCTCACGGGATAACTCGCACTCAGTGACACGTGAGGTAACTCTCGGCTACAAACCGACTACGGGGTGTAAGAATAGACACTTTGATATACAGATTGCAATAAGACGAATGCGCTTTCTTTGGATGATATACCCGTAAATTGATAGATACCAAATTAGAGAGTAATCTATAAGTGACATGAGGAAGGAGTTTGATATAGATTTGTAATGAAATGCTATTGTGACAGAATGATCAAAGCTAAAGCTGAGAAAAATAATTTAGAAAAATCCCAGAATGGCCAATAAGATAAAATAGCAATTCTTAGATGGAAACGATACTGGATTTTGTACATCGTCTTTCCATGTTTCTAATTGAATTTAATTTACTTGTTGTTTACTAAAAATAAAAACTGCTCCGGGTGAGGATCGAACTCACAACCTCCGCATTTCCTCGTCCTGTGTCTAGCACAGGGAAGGTACTGTCTATAAGTACGGCGCGCTAACCGATTGTGCCACCGGAGCAGATATTCAGTCATTGATACGTATATAAATTAATTTCCATATAAGTGTATCAAATACATTTACATTTCATATACACCGATAGAAAAAAACTAGGTGCAGCTATATATGTATGTGTGTATGTAAATATGTATTTAAAGATGCTCCACCGCCGACAGAGCATAAATGATATTCATCATTTGAACAATAATTGGTGTTTAATCGTATTTATATATATGTCTAATTAACGCAAAAAATAATATAAAATAATTTAGTTTGCCTTTGGTGCGAGCGCAATCAGTACTTCATTCCATATAGGATATAGTGCCACGGAATTTTTTCGGGATGCAATTAATTATTTTTTATATTTTTAATTTGAAGTAAAATTAGAAGCTCAAACTTTTCGATCGTTGTAATGGTGTAAAGTAAGTAACTTTTGGAACTGAAGAAAAATACTAAATCATCTGCTCCTGTTTTTGATAGTGAAAAAAAACCGTTTGTCAGAGGTGGAGCATCTTTAAGTTAATGCTATGAAATATGAATCTAAATCCAGAAAATTTTCCTAATCAAAGTTTTTATTATCGACTTTATTACAAAATATTACTTTTTAATAAACAAATAATTGAAGTTTTGTATGTTTTCGATTGTGTCCACTTACCTTGTTTGTCTATATTCAAAACAACGGCAGGTAGTCGTGATTCAAATAATACAAAGGAGATTAATTCATTAGGAAAGCTAAAGGTATTCGAATATTGATTCATAATGAAATACAACTGTAAATGAAAGCTAAGCATAAATAAAAACAAAACTAAAATTAAGAAACAACACTATTGTAATATAAAATATTTGTAATTATTTGTGTGTATATTCATGAATATTATAAACGCTAAAGTTATATTTTAAATGGAAGTGCGTTACACTATAAAATCAAATTTTCTTCCAATTCATATTCTCTCTTTCTTCAGTAAAAAAATTAATACTGCTCCGGGTGAGGATCGAACTCACAACCTCCGCATTCCTCGTCCTGTGTCAAGCACAGGGAAGGTACTGTCTATAAGTACGGCGCGCTAACCGATTGTGCCACCGGAGCAGATATATCACATCTATAAATGTGTATAATTTGTATATAAGTACATACGTATACTGAGTAGCCATCAGTTAGATATAAGTAACACAGGTAATGCAGATAATAGATAGAAGTGTATTATAATACAACACAGATTACTTATTACAGAATTACAGAGAAATATGGCTCTTACGTAAAATAAACGAATATTTTTTTTATAAAACCAGTTTAAATTTTTCATTGTTTTCAATCATCTTGGTGTCTATATAAATCAAAACTTAAAAACAACCAGGGGATTGGTCATTCAGTAACACGCTGTCCGTTTGTCCGTTTTAGGATGCTGTGGTATACTGTCTGTTATAGGACGCTGTGGTACAATTCGTGTGTCTCCTTATGATAGCGGAAACTGGTGCTGTTATAAAGCTGTTTTGTTGAAGGACACATTACATCGAGAACTAACAAGCCAGGTTTAACACTATGTATATCGGTTTGTTAACCCTGCTATTGGGCATGTACCAATTGGACACGAGAGCTCTTAACTAAAAGTTAAAAAAATCCCAAAAATTTCTAAACTTAAACGCCACATATTTACTGTTAATTTCCAGTAAAAAGAATAGTCTGCTCCGGGTGAGGATCGAACTCACAACCTCCGCATTCCTCGTCCTGTGTCTAGCACAGGGAAGGTACTGTCTATAAGTACGGCGCGCTAACCGATTGTGCCACCGGAGCGACTTGAACGCCGGATTTGATTAAATTGTTTAGTAGTATAATTTAGAGAAAGATCATCCTCAATATCGATCTCTAGATGCTAAATTCAACCGTCCGTATGTTAGTATTTTGCCGATATCAATTACTCACGGTCCATATCAATACTGATCTAAGACGAACAGATTACAATTATCGCTATATAGATATAATAAAAGGAATGATTAAAATAAAATATTAAAAGTAATATACAAATAGACGACTAATCTAACACATTTGAAATGTGCCACGTAGCGTTCTAAATATTGACCCCGCCAACCCATCTGTAGACCTGATACACATTTAATGTAAGTATGGTCACACACTTGACACCAACCGATAAGTGGGCACATTGGTTTTTAAATGTCTGGTCAAAATAGATGTAAATATCTTTATGAAGCCATTATGTTACTAGCCTGAATGGCCATCTACTATCAGAAATAGATGACATTTCAGCCCCAGGCTGTAATACATGTACATTAATGATCTACTTTCGAGCGGAGAGCTCAACAAGGCGTTTATCATATCGAACGTAAAGATTACTAATATGTTAATAACTAAATGTATAATTAATCAGCTACAAGATGTGATTTAGCGAAGAAAAGATCGGAGATATACTTTTCATTTGTTTTGGTTACTCCCTAGTTAAAATATCCGTAGTTGGACCTGTATGTCTCTTTTCATTTATTAGATATGAAGAACGTTAATTTAGAGGGAAAAAGCTTACAGCAATGGGAATACTGTTCATACTATTAAAGTCTGTCTAAATTTAACATATTATGATGATAATTTTCAGTAAAAACCAACACTGCTCCGGGTGAGGATCGAACTCACAACCTCCGCATTCCTCGTCCTGTGTCTAGCACAGGGAAGGTACTGTCTATAAGTACGGCGCGCTAACCGATTGTGCCACCGGAGCAGATATATCACAACTATATATGTGTATAATTTCTATATATGTACTGCATACGATTACAAACCAGTCTATGTAAAATAATGTGAAGGAACATGTATTGCATGATAAATGTTCAAACACGTGTAACTATGGCTCAACAATTGCATGATGTCTAAACTACAATATAAGGAATGCCAGAAAAGTTTTAAACAAGTGCCAGAAGTACACCCCAGCTATGACTCAGCTCACCAGACTGTGACATAGCTTACTGACTAACCAGGATATGGTACAGCTCAATGACTAACCAGGTTATGACACAGCTCAATAACTAACCAGGTTATGACACAGCTCAATGACTAACCAGGTTATGACACAGCTCAATGACTAATCCGGTTATGACACAGCTCAACGACTAACCAGGTTATGACACAGCTCAATGACTAACCAGGTTATGACACAGCTCAATGACTAACCAGGTTATGACACAGCTCAATGACTAACCAGGTTATGACACAGCTCAATGACTAACCAGGTTATGACACAGCTCAATGACTAATCCGGTTATGACACAGCTCAATGACTAACCAGGTTATGACACAGCTCAATGACTAAGGTTATGACCAGGTTATGACACAGCTCAATGACTAACCAGGTTATGACACACAGCTCAACGACAAACCAGGTTATGACACAGCTCAATGACTAACCAGGTTATGACACAGCTCAATGACTAACCAGGTTAAGACACAGCTCAATGACTAACCAGGTTAAGACACAGCTCAATGACTAACCAGGTTATGACACAGCTCAATGACTAACCAGGTTATGACACAGCTCAATGACTAATCCGGTTATGACACAGCTCAATGACTAATCCGGTTATGACACAGCTCAATGACTAACCAGGTTACGACACAGCTCAATGACTAACCAGTTGACACAGCTCAATGACGACAGGTAGACTCAGCTCATGACTAACCAGGTTATGACACAGCTCAATGACTAACCAGGTTATGACACAGCTCAATGACTAACCAGGTTATGACACAGCTCAATGACTAACCAGGTTATGACACAGCTCAATGACTAACCAGGTTATGACACAGCTCAATGACTAACCAGGTTATGACACAGCTCACAGCTCAATGACTAACCAGGTTACGACACAGCTCAATGACTAACCAGGTTATGACACAGCTCAATGACTAACCAGGTTATGACACAGCTCAATGACTAACCAGGTTATGACACAGCTCAATGACTAACCAGGTTATGACACAGCTCAACGACTAACCAGGTTACGACACAGCTCAATGACTAACCAGGCTATACATGCTATCTGACTGACAATCCAAATTATCAACTAGTGCTTACTGACTATTTTAGGTTAGTATCAGTTAGCTGACCAGGTTAACAGTTCCCCTTGCTGAACAATCACACTGCATTATCCTATATTGTAGCTGTCTACTGACCTCAGAGAACCGGACCTGGCACCATCAAACTATTCTCAGACAGACGTTTTACTCCAGTACTGTATGATTTTCCATAGACTTTAGTAAAACTGTGTCTGAGAAAGTGTTATGGGGCCGGGTCCTGTAGTACAAACATTTATCTACTAGGATACTTGAAGTATAAAAAACAGTCTGCTCCGGGTGAGGATCGAACTCACAACCTCCGCATTCCTCGTCCTGTGTCTAACACAGGGAAGGTACTGTCTATAAGTACGGCGCGCTAACCGATTGTGCCACCGGAGCAACTTAAAAACTCCGAAGATAAGATCCTGCTCAAATGACCTCAATATGGATGTGTTATATGACACATACACTTTTCCATTGCATTAAATCTGATTTTCTTAGGCATTGAATTTCTATGATAACTTTTAATTCATTGTGGAAGAAATAGGCATTCTTCTTATAATATTGTTTTACATACTCTATAATTGCTTGAAGATGGATTCTCGCATGTTTGCGCTCAATATCAGTTCTCCAGAAACATTATTCTTACCAGTTGTATTTGTCATAGATTTTCGTTCTAACAGCATTTGAAGATAACCTTGCAGATTAGGTTATTATAACTATTGATGAACTGTTCTGTATTTATTGTGAGGTTGAAATCGTTCTGAGAAAGACGTTTTTCTTTTACAAACTTATACTCCGAGTCACTAAAGGTCATAACAGTTCATATCATCAGAGGTACAGAAAACGGAAATAAAAATATGTGTATGTAGAGAATGAGGAAATACAAATATGTGTATGTAGAGTGAATGAGGAAATACAAATATGTGTATGTAGAGAATGAGGAAATACAAATATGTGTATGTAGAGAATGAGGAAATACAAATATGTGTATGTAGAGAATGAGGAAATACAAATATGTGTATGTAGAGAATGAGGGAATACAAATATGTGTATGTAGAGAATGAGGAAATACAAATATGTGTATGTAGAGAATGAGGAAATACAAATGTGTGTATGTAGAGAATGAGGAAATACAAATATGTGTATGTAGAGAATGAGGAAATACAAATATGTGTATGTAGAGAATGAGGAAATACAAATATGTGTATGTAGAGAATGAGGAAATACAAATATGTGTATGTAGAGTGAATGAGGAAATACAAATATGTGTATGTAGAGAATGAGGAAATACAAATATGTGTATGTAGAGAATGAGGTAATACAAATATGTGTATGTAGAGAATGAGGAAATACAAATATGTGTATGTAGAGAATGAGGAAATACAAATATGTGTATGTAGAGAATGAGGAAATACAAATATGTGTATGTAGAGAATGAGGGAATACAAATATGTGTATGTAGAGAATGAGGAAATACAAATATGTGTATGTAGAGAATGAGGAAATACAAATATGTGTATGTAGAGAATGAGGAAATACAAATATGTTATGTGAGAGAATGAGGAAACAAATATGTGTATGTAGAGAATGAGGAAATACAAATATGTGTATGTAGAGAATGAGGAAATACAAATATGTGTATGTAGAGAATGAGGAAATACAAATATGTGTATGTAGAGAATGAGGAAATACAAATATGTGTATGTAGAGAATGAGGAAATACAAATATGTGTATGTAGAGAATGAGGAAATACAAATATGTGTATGTAGAGAATGAGGAAATACAAATATGTGTATGTAGAGAATGAGGAAATACAAATATGTGTATGTAGAGAATGAGGAAACAAATATGTGTATGTGAATGTATGTAATATGTGTAGTAGAGAATGAGGAAATACAAATATGTGTATGTAGAGAATGAGGAAATACAAATATGTGTATGTAGAGAATGAGGTACAAATATGTATGTAGAGAATGAGGAAATACAAATATGTGTATGTAGAGAATGAGGAAATACAAATATGTGTATGTAGAGAATGAGGAAATACAAATATGTGTATGTAGAGAATGAGGAAATACAAATATGTGTGTATGTAGAGAATGAGGAAATACAAATATGTGTATGTAGAGAATGAGGAAATACAAATATGTGTATGTAGAGAATGAGGAAATACAAAATATGTGTATGTAGAGAATGAGGAAATACAAATATGTGTATGTAGAGAATGAGGAAATACAAATATGTGTATGTAGAGAATGAGGAAATACAAATATGTGTATGTAGAGAATGAGGAAATACAAATATGTGTATGTAGAGAATGAGGAAATACAAATATGTGTATGTAGAGAATGAGGAAATACAAATATGTGTATGTAGAGAATGAGGAAATACAAATATGTGTATGTAGAGAATGAGGAAATACAAATATGTGTATGTAGAGAATGAGGAAATACAAATATGTGTATGTAGAGAATGAGGAAATACAAATATGTGTATGTAGAGTGAATGAGGAAATACAAATATGTGTATGTAGAGAATGAGGAAATACAAATATGTGTATGTAGAGAATGAGGAAATACAAATATGTGTATGTAGAGAATGAGGAAATACAAATATGTGTATGTAGAGAATGAGGAAATACAAATATGTGTATGTAGAGAATGAGGAAATACAAATATGTGTATGTAGAGAATGAGGGAATACAAATATGTGTATGTAGAGAATGAGGAAATACAAATATGTGTATGTAGAGAATGAGGAAATACAAATATGTGTATGTAGAGAATGAGGAAATACAAATATGTGTATGTAGAGAATGAGGAAATACAAATATGTGTATGTAGAGAATGAGGAAATACAAATATGTGTATGTAGAGAATGAGGAAATACAAATATGTGTATGTAGAGAATGAGGAAATACAAATATGTGTATGTAGAGAATGAGGAAATACAAATATGTGTATGTAGAGAATGAGGAAATACAAATATGTGTATGTAGAGAATGAGGGAATACAAATATGTGTATGTAGAGAATGAGGAAATACAAATATGTGTATGTAGAGAATGAGGAAATACAAATATGTGTATGTAGAGAATGAGGAAATACAAATATGTGTATGTAGAGAATGAGGAAATACAAATATGTGTATGTAGAGAATGAGGAAATACAAATATGTGTATGTAGAGAATGAGGAAATACAAATATGTGTATGTAGAGAATGAGGAAATACAAATATGTGTATGTAGAGAATGAGGAAATACAAATATGTGTATGTAGAGAATGAGGGAATACAAATATGTGTATGTAGAGAATGAGGAAATACAAATATGTGTATGTAGAGAATGAGGGAATACAAATATGTGTATGTAGAGAATGAGGAAATACAAATATGTGTATGTAGAGAATGAGGAAATACAAATATGTGTATGTAGAGAATGAGGAAATACAAATATGTGTATGTAGAGAATGAGGAAATACAAATATGTGTATGTAGAGAATGAGGAAATACAAATATGTGTATGTAGAGAATGAGGAAATACAAATATGTGTATGTAGAGAATGAGGAAATACAAATATGTGTATGTAGAGAATGAGGAAATACAAATATGTGTATGTAGAGAATGAGGAAATACAAATATGTGTATGTAGAGAATGAGGAAATACAAATATGTGTATGTAGAGAATGAGGAAATACAAATATGTGTATGTAGAGAATGAGGAAATACAAATATGTGTATGTAGAGAATGAGGAAATACAAATATGTGTATGTAGAGAATGAGGAAATACAAATATGTGTATGTAGAGAATGAGGAAATACAAATATGTGTATGTAGAGAATGAGGAAATACAAATATGTGTATGTAGAGAATGAGGAAATACAAATATGTGTATGTAGAGAATGAGGAAATACAAATATGTGTATGTAGAGAATGAGGAAATACAAATATGTGTATGTAGAGAATGAGGAAATACAAATATGTGTATGTAGAGAATGAGGAAATACAAATATGTGTATGTAGAGAATGAGGAAATACAAATATGTGTATGTAGAGAATGAGGAAATACAAATATGTGTATGTAGAGAATGAGGAAATACAAATATGTGTATGTAGAGAATGAGGAAATACAAATATGTGTATGTAGAGAATGAGGAAATACAAATATGTGTATGTAGAGAATGAGGAAATACAAATATGTGTATGTAGAGAATGAGGAAATACAAATATGTGTATGTAGAGAATGAGGAAATACAAATATGTGTATGTAGAGAATGAGGAAATACAAATATGTGTATGTAGAGAATGAGGGAATACAAATATGTGTATGTAGAGAATGAGGAAATACAAATATGTGTATGTAGAGAATGAGGAAATACAAATATGTGTATGTAGAGAATGAGGAAATACAAATATGTGTATGTAGAGAATGAGGAAATACAAATATGTGTATGTAGAGAATGAGGAAATACAAATATGTGTATGTAGAGAATGAGGAAATACAAATATGTGTATGTAGAGAATGAGGAATATGTGTATGTAGAGTGAATGAGGAAATACAAATATGTGTATGTAGAGAATGAGGAAATACAAATATGTGTATGTAGAGAATGAGGAAATACAAATATGTGTATGTAGAGAATGAGGAAATACAAATATGTGTATGTAGAGAATGAGGAAATACAAATATGTGTATGTAGAGAATGAGGAAATACAAATATGTGTATGTAGAGAATGAGGACATACAAATATGTGTATGTAGAGAATGAGGAAATACAAATATGTGTATGTAGAGAATGAGGAAATACAAATATGTGTATGTAGAGTGAATGAGGAAATACAAATATGTGTATGTAGAGTGAATGAGGAAATACAAATATGTCTATGTAGAGAATGAGGAAATACAAATATGTGTATGTAGAGAATGAGGAAATACAAATATGTGTATGTAGAGAATGAGGAAATACAAATATGTGTATGTAGAGAATGAGGAAATACAAATATGTGTATGTAGAGAATGAGGAAATACAAATATGTGTATGTAGAGAATGAGGAAATACAAATATGTGTATGTAGAGAATGAGAAAATACAAATATGTGTATGTAGAGAATGAGGAAATACAAATATGTGTATGTAGTAGAGAATGAGGAAATACAAATATGTGTATGTAGAGAATGAGGAAATACAAATATGTGTATGTAGAGAATGAGGAAATACAAATATGTGTATGTAGAGAATGAGGAAATACAAATATGTGTATGTAGAGAATGAGGAAATACAAATATGTGTATGTAGAGAATGAGGAAATACAAATATGTGTATGTAGAGAATGAGGAAATACAAATATGTGTATGTAGAGAATGAGGAAATACAAAATATGTGTATGTAGAGAATGAGGAAATACAAATATGTGTATGTAGAGAATGAGAAATGTGTATGTAGAGAATGAGGAAATACAAATATGTGTATGTAGAGAATGAGGAAATACAAATATGTGTATGTAGAGAATGAGGAAATACAAATATGTGTATGTAGAGAATGAGGAAATACAAATATGTGTATGTAGAGAATGAGGAAATACAAATATGTGTATGTAGAGAATGAGGAAATACAAATATGTGTATGTAGAGAATGAGGAAATACAAATATGTGTATGTAGAGAATGAGGAAATACAAATATGTGTATGTAGAGAATGAGGAAATACAAATATGTGTATGTAGAGAATGAGGAAATACAAATATGTGTATGTAGAGAATGAGGAAATACAAATATGTGTATGTAGAGAATGAGGAAATACAAATATGTGTATGTAGAGAATGAGGAAACAAATATGTGTATGTAGAGAATGAGGAAATACAAATATGTGTATGTAGAGAATGAGGAAATACAAATATGTGTATGTAGAGAATGAGGAAATGCAAATATGTGTATGTAGAGAATGAGGAAATACAAATATGTGTATGTAGAGAATGAGGAAATACAAATATGTGTATGTAGAGAATGAGGAAATACAAATATGTGTATGTAGAGAATGAGGAAATACAAATATGTGTATGTAGAGAATGAGGAAATACAAATATGTGTATGTAGAGAATGAGGAATACAAATATGTGTATGTAGAGAATGAGGAAATACAAATATGTGTATGTAGAGAATGAGGAAATACAAATATGTGTATGTAGAGAATGAGGAAATACAAATATGTGTATGTAGAGAATGAGGAAATACAAATATGTGTATGTAGAGAATGAGGAAATACAAATATGTGTATGTAGAGAATGAGGAAATACAAATATGTGTATGTAGAGTGAATGAGGAAATACAAATATGTGTATGTAGAGAATGAGGAAATACAAATATGTGTATGTAGAGAATGAGGAAATACAAATATGTGTATGTAGAGAATGAGGAAATACAAATAAGTTTATGTAGTGTTATGAGGATATAAAAATAGTGTTGTAAGAGATTGAAGGAAATTCATGTGTGGCGTATGTAGAGATGAGGGAAATACCAAAATGTGTGTGTGATAGAGAATTGAGGGAAATACAATTATGTGTATTGTAGAGGAATCGAGGAATACAATTTATGGGTATGTAGAGATATGAGGATTACAAATATGTGCTATGTAGTAGAATGAGCATGTGTATGTAGAGATTGAAGGAAATACTAATATGTGTATGTAGAGATGAGGAAATACCAAATATGTGTATGTAGTGATGAATGAGGAATACAAATATGGGTTATGTAGAGAATGGAGGAAATGTATGTGTAGTAGAGAATGAGGAAATACAAATATGTGTATGTAGAATGAATACGAATAATGTGTATGTAGAGGAATGAAATGACAAATATGTGTTATGTAGTAGAACGAGGGAAATACAAAATATGTGTTGTTAAACGAGGAAATACAAAATATGTGTATGTAGAGAAACGGAGGACAATTCAACCATGTGTATGTAGAGAATGAGGAAGAATGAGACAATACAAATATGTGTATGTAGAGAATGAGGAAATAACAAAATGTGTGTATGTAGAGCCCCCACGCCTCCTGAGGAAATTCAAACTATGTGTATGGTACGAGAATCATGAGGGAAGTACAAATATGTGTATGTAGAGAACGAGGAAATACAAAATATGTGTATGTAGAGTGAATGTGAAATATCAATTATGTGTATGCTAGAGAATGAGGACACACAAATATGTGTTTGTAGTATAGAATGTAGGAAAATGCAAATATGTATATGTAGAATGAGGAAATACATATGTGTGGATGTAGAGAATGAGAAATACCAAGATATGTGTAATGTAGAGAATTGAGCGAAATACATATTTGCTTATATGTTGAGAATGAGGAATGCATATGTGTGTATGTAGTGATTGACGGATCGGATTACAAATATGTGTATGTAGTGTGAATGAGGACCATACATTTATGTGTATGTAGACAGAGATTCAGGTAAATACAAATATGCGTTGTGTAGAGGATGTGGAAATACAAATTGTGTGTATGTATAGGAATGAGGACATTACACAAATGTGTATATGTAAGTGAATGAGGGAATACAAATGTGTGTATGTAGTATAATAGGAATACAATAATGTATATGTAAAGGAATTTAGGGAATACAATATGTGTATGTAGAGAATACAGGATAATAAATATGTGTATGTTATATGAATGAGAAATACAATATGTGTTTTGTAGAGATTAAGGAAATACACATTATTGATGTGTTGTAGGAGGATGAGGGGAAAATACAATTATGTTGTATGTAGAGCATGAGTGAAATTCACATATGTGGTATGTAGAGAATGAGGATCACACAAATGTGTGTATGATAGAGCAATGTAATAATATTATTAAGGGAAAATATGCAAAATGTGTGTATGTAGAGAATTGAGAACACAAAAAACAAAATGTGTGTAAGTAGAGAATGAGGGAATACAAATATGTGTAATGTAGAGTGAATGGAAGGAACTACAAATTGATGGTTTATGTAGAGAATGAGAATAAGACAGAATATGTGTATGTAGAGTGAATGAGGAAATACAAATATGTGTAAGTAGAGAATGAAGGAATTGCAATTAAGTTGGGGTAAGTAGACGAATGAGTAAATGCAAATATGGTGTATGTAGAGTGAATGAGGCGAAATAACAAATACTGTGTAGGTAGAGACGAGGAATACAAATATTGTGTAGGTTGAGAATGAGGATATGCAATTATGGGTTTGTAGATAATGAGGGAAATAGCAATTTTGTGTTTTGTAGAGTATGAGGGAATACAATATGTGTAAGTATAGAATGTGGTAATAACAAATCATGGGTTTGTTGAGATTGTGGAAAATACATAAATGAGGATGTAGAGAAACGAAAGTAATACATATTATGTGGTAGGTAGAGCATCGAGAGGTAATACAAATATAGTGTTTGTTGAAGATCGAGGAAATACAAATATGTGTATGTAGAGAATGAGATATACAAATTTTGTGTAATGTACGAGAACTAGGAAATTTACTAATATGGTTTGTAGAGAATGGGGTAATACAAATATGTGTATATTGATGAGAATGAGGAAATTGCGATATAATGGGTATTGTAGTGTATGAGGGAATACACAATATGTGTGTATGCTAAAGATTGAAGGGGTATACAAAAAATTTGTGTATGTAGATGTGAATAGGATTATCTAATAGTCTATGTAGAGTAATGTGGTAATACAAATATGTGTTTGTAGAGATATGTTGGAATACAAATTTGTGTCTGTAGAGATTTGAGGAATTGCAAATATGTGTTTGTAGTGTAGAGGTAATACATATATGGTATGTATGAGAACGAGGTATAAATATATGTGTTTATAGTAGAGAATGAGGAACACACTAAATAGGTTCTATGGTAGAGAAAGAGGACCACACAAATATGTGTACTAAGCTGAGAGGATAGAGGAAATACAAATATGTGTTTATAGAGAACGAGGTAATTACAAAAATGTGTATTAGAGTAGGCAGGGAATGGTAGGTCCATTATCAATTTATTTATTAGTGTTTGTTTAAAGGTGAAAACTATATTAACTTAGACAGAGTTATATGTCGATAAATTTGTTTTATTATGGTGCGTGTAATAGAAAAAGTATCTCGAGAGTACACAGTGATCTAAGAAATCATCTATTACAGATCCCGCACTCCAACTTATATAAATTATTTTCTGATTTATACTACTCATCAAATTAAGACGCTGTGTTGATTATTTTACAACACTTTGAAGTCCCATTGTTGGTCGTTTAATATTTATATGCAATCACAGGTAACTCTGTACTGGTGGTCAAACTTCTTAACGTGCCTCTCGCGTTTCAGAATTGTAACACAAGTAACGCTTTGTCAACATTATATCGTTGTTATTATGCAGGCATATAAACATTAAAGAAGCGACCATGGTTGGGATTAACGAAGCAGTTTCTTTTCCCAATATAGATGTTTTAGTTAGTTCCTTTTCAGATTGTAAATGTCGCGGCGCCGTTCAAGATACAATGTTGGTGTACGACATCGGGGACGCGCTTGATGGAAGTGAATTAGGGACAGCCATTCAATTCCGCTCGTGTTTTTTTATCTTACCTTGTTAATCAATTTGTTCATTTCACCATTTTGAATTTTATTTTCAGAGAACGGTGCCTTGTCTATGTGTAATGTGTCCCTGACGGGGTTTAGGCCTGTACCCGATGTGTCCCCTAGCCTACACGATTTGTCCCCTAGCCTGTACCCGATGTGTCCCTTGCCCTGTACCCGATGTGTCCCTACCTGTACCCGATGTGTCACTATGTTCGATGTGTCCCCTAGCCTGTACCCTGATGTCCCTTTTCTATGTACCCGATGTGTCCCCTATCCTGTACCCCGATGTATCTAGCCTGAGCCTGTACCAACCTGTCAGTTCACCTATCCTGTACCCATGATGTTTCCCTAGCCATTTTACCCGAATTTTGTCCCTAGCCTGTACCCGATGTGTCCCTAGCCCTGTACAACGATGTGTCCCTAGCGTGTACCCGTATGAATCCCTAGCCTGTACCCGATATGGCCCCCTAGTGTACCCGAATTTGTCCCTAGCCTGTACCCCGATGTTCCCTATCCTTGTACCACGATGTGTCCCTAGCCTGTACTTTTCGATGTTATCCCTAGCCTGTACCCGATGTGTCCCTATTCCTGTACCCACGTGTGTCCTAGTCCTGTTACCCGATGTGTCCCCTCCCCTAGCCATGTAACCAAATGTGTCACGCTAGCCTGTACCCGATGTCTCCCTATCCTTATCCGATGTGGTCCCTAGCCAGTACACGATGTGATCCCTAGCCTAGTACACGATGTGTCCCATAGCCTGTACCCGATGTGTCCCTAGCCTTGTACCCTAGCTGTATGTCCCCTAGCCTGTACACGATGTGTCCCAAGCCTGTACCCGATGTGTCCCTAGCCTGTACCCGATGTGGTCACTCCCTAGCCTGGTACCCGATATGTCACTAATGTGTCCCTAGCATGTACACCTGATGTGTCCCTAGCCTGTACCTCGATGTGTCCCTAGCCTGTAACCCGATTTTGTCCCTAGCCTGTAACGCCGATGTGTCACTAACCTGTACCTCGATGTGTCCCCTAGCCGTGTAACCGATTTGTCCCTATCCGTGTACACCGCTGTTGTGCCCTAGCCTGTACACGAATGTGTCCCTAGCCTGTACCCGATGTGTCCCTAACCTGTACCCGAATTGTCCCTAGCCTGTACCCGATGTGTCCCTAGCCTGTACCCGATGTGTCCCTAGCCTGTACCCGATGTGTCCCTAGCCTGTACCCGATGTGTCCCTAGCCTGTACCCGATGTGTCCCTAGCCTGTACCCGATGTGTCCCTAGCCTGTACCCAATGTGTCCCTAGCCTGTACCCGATGTGTCCCTAGCCTGTACCCGATGTGTCCCTAGCCTGTACCCGATGTGTCCCTAGCCTGTACCCGATGTGTCCCTAGCCTGTACCCGATGTGTCCCTAGCCTGTACCCGATGTGTCCCTAGCCTGTACCCGATGTGTCCCTAGCCTGTACCCGATGTGTCCCTAGCCTGTACCCGATGTGTCCCTAGCCTGTACCCGATGTGTCCCTAGCCTGTACCCGATGTGTCCCTAGCCTGTACCCGATTTGTCCCTAGCCTGTACCCGATGTGTCCCTAGCCTGTACCCGATGTGTCCCTAGCCTGTACCCGATGTGTCCCTAGCCTGTACCCGATGTGTCCCTAGCCTGTACCCGATGTGTCCCTAGCCTGTACCCGATGTGTCCCTAGCCTGTACCCGATGTGTCCCTAGCCTGTACCCGATGTGTCCCTAGCCTGTACCCGATGTGTCCCTAGCCTGTACCTGATGTGTCCCTAGCCTGTACCCGATGTGTCCCTAGCCTGTACCCGATGTGTCCCTAGCCTGTACCCGATGTGTCCCTAACCTGTACCCGATGTGTCCCTAGCCTGTACCCGATGTGTCCCTAGCCTGTACCCGATGTGTCCCTAGCCTGTACCCGATGTGTCCCCTAGCCTGTACCCTGTACCCGATGTGTCCCTAGCCTGTACCCGAATGTGTCCCTAGCCTGAACCCGAATTGTCCCTAGCCTAGTTACCTCGAATGTGTCCCTAGCCTGTACCTCGATGTGTCCCTAGCCTGTACCCGATGTGTCCCTATTCCTGTACACCGATGTGTCCCTAGCCTGTACCCTTACCTGTATGTGTCCTAGCTGTACCCGATGTGTCCCTAAGCCTGTACCCAATGTGTCCCTAGCCTGTACGCGATGTGTCCCTAGCCTGTACGCAATGAGTCCCTAGCCTGAACCCGATGTGTCCCTAGCCTGTACCCGATGTGTCCCTAGCCTGTACCCGATGTGTCCCTAGCCTGTACCCGATGTGTCCCTAGCCTGTACCCGATGTGTCCCTAGCCTGTACCCGATGTGTCCCTAGCCTGTACACGATGTGTCCCTAGCCTGTACCCGATGTGTCCCTAGCCTGTACCCGATGTGTCCCTAGCCTGTACCCGATGTGTCCCTAGCCTGTACCCGATGTGTCCCTAGCCTGTACCCGATGTGTCCCTAGCCTGTACCCGATGTGTCCCTAGCCTGTACCCGATGTGTCCCTAGCCTGTACCCGATGTGTCCCTAGCCTGTACCCGATGTGTCCCTAGCCTGTACCCGATGTGTCCCTAGCCTGTACCCGATGTGTCCCTAGCCTGTACCCGATGTGTCCCTAGCCTGTACCCGATGTGTCCCCTAGCCTGTACCCGATGTGTCCCTAGCCTGTACCCCGATGTGTCCCTAAGCCTGTTACCTGATGTGTCCCTAACCTGTACCCGATGTGTCCCTAACCTGTACCCGATGTTGTCCCTAGCCTGTACCCGATGTGTCCCCTAACCTGTACCCGAATTGTCCCTAGCCTGTACCTGATGTGTCACTAGCCTGTACCCAATGTGTCCCTAGCCAGTACCTGATGTGTCCCTAGCCTGTACCCGATGTGTCCCTAGCCTGTACCTGAATGTGTACCTGATGTGTCCCTTAGCCTGTACCCGATGTGTCCCTAGCCTGTACCCGATGTGTCCCTAGCCTGTACCCGATGTGTCCCTAGCCTGTACCTGATGTGTCCCTAGCCTGTACCTGATGTGTCCCTAGCCTGTACCTGATGTGTCCCTAGCCTGTACCTGATGTGTCCTTAGCCTGTACCCGATGTGGGTCCCTAGCCTGTACCGATGTGTCTCTAGCCTGTACTCGATGTGTCCCTAGCCTGTACCCGATGTGGTCCCTGAGCCTAGCCCTGTACCCGATGTCCCTCCGCTAGCCTGTACCCGATGTGTCCCTTAGCCTGTACCCGATGTGTCCCTAGCCTGTACCCGATGTGTCCCTAGCCTGTACCCATAATGTGTCCCTAGCCTGTACCCGATGTGTCCCTAGCCTGTACCCGATGTGTCCCTAGCCTGTACCCGATTGTGTCCCCCTAGCCTGTACCCGATGTGTCCCTAGCCTGTACCCGATGTGTCCTAGCCTGGACCCGATGTGTCCCTAGCCTGTACCCGATGTGTCCCTAGCCTTTACCCGATGTGTCCCCTAGCCTGTACCCGATGTGTCCCTAGCCTGTACCCGATGTGTCCCTAGGCCTGTACCCAATGTGTCCCTAGCCTGTAACCGATGTGTGTCCCTACGCCCTGTACCCCCGTATGTGTCCCTAGCCTGTACCCGATGTGTCCCTAACAAGCCTGTACCCGATGTGTCCCTAGCCTGTACCCGATGTGTCCCTAATCCCTGTACCCAATGTGGTCCCTAGCCTGTACCCGAATGATGTCCCCTAAGCCTGTACCCGATGGTGTCCTAGCCAGCCCAATAGCCTGTACCCGATGTGTCCCTAACTGTACCCGATTGTTCCCTATCTGACCCGATGTGTCCCCTAGCCGGTACCCGATGTGTCCCTACTAGTACCTGTACCCGAGATGTGTCCCTAGCCTGTACCCGATGTGTCCCTAGCCTGTACCCGATGTGTCCCTAACCTGTACCCGATGTGTCCCTAGCCTGTACCCGATGTGTCCCTAGCCTGTACCCGATGTGTCCCTAGCCTGTACCAGAATGTACCCTGATGTTGATCCCTAGCCCCCTAGCCTGTACCCGATGTGTCCCTAGCCTGTACCCGATGTGTCCCTAGCCTGTACCCGATGTGTCCCTAGCCTGTACCGATGTGTCCCTAGCCTGTACCCGATGTGTCCCTAACCTGTACCCGATGTGTCCCTAGCCTGTTCCCGATGTGTCCCTAGCCTGTACCCGATGTGTCCTTAGACCTAGCCGTACCCGATGTGTCCCTAGCCTGTACCCGATGTGTCCCTTAGCCTGTACCTGATTGTGTCCCTAGCCTGTACCCGATGTGTCCCTAGCCTGTACCTGATGTGTCCCTAGCCTGTACCTGATGTGTCCCTAGCCTGTACCCGATGTGTCCCTAGCCTGTACCCGATGTGTCCCTAGCCTGTACCCGATGTGTCCCTAGCCTGTACCTGATGTGTCCCTAGCCTGTACCCGATGTGTCCCTAGCCTGTACCCGATGTGTCCCTAACCTGTACCCGATGTGTCCCTAGCCGGTACCTGATGTGTCACTAGCCTGTACCTGATGTGTCCCTAGCCTGTACCTGATGTGTCCCTAGCCTGTACCTGATGTGTCCCTAGCCTGTACCTGAGGTGTCCCTATGCCTGTACCCCGATGTGTCCCTAGCCTGTTACCCGATGTGTCCCCTAACCTGTACCCGACATGTGTCCCTAACCTGTACCCGATGTGTCCCTAGCCAGTACCCGATGTGTCCCTAGCCTGTACCCGATGTGTCCCTAGCCTGTACCCGATGTGTCCCTAGCCTGTACCCGATGTGTCCCTAGCCTGTACCCGATGTGTCCCTAGCCTGTACCCGATGTGTCCCTAGCCTGTACCCGATGTGTCCCTAGCCTGTACCCGATGTGTCCCTAGCCTGTACCCGATGTGTCCCTAGCCTGTACACGATGTGTCCCTAGCCTGTACCCGATGTGTCCCTAGCCTGTACCCGATGTGTCCCTAGCCTGTACCCGATGTGTCCCTAGCCTGTACCCGATGTGTCCCTAGCCTGTACCCGATGTGTCCCTAGCCTGTACCCGATGTGTCCCTAACCTGTACCCGATGTGTCCCTAGCCTGTACCCGATGTGTCCCTAGCCTGTACCCGATGTGTCCCTAGCCTGTACCCGATGTGTCCCTAGCCTGTACCCGATGTGTCCCTAGCCTGTACCCGATGTGTCCCTAGCCTGTACCCGATGTGTCCCTAGCCTGTACCCGATGTGTCCCTAGCCTGTACCCGATGTGTCCCTAGCCTGTACCCGATGTGTCCCTAGCCTGTACCCGATGTGTCCCTAGCCTGTACCCGATGTGTCCCTAGCCTGTACCCGATGTGTCCCTAGCCTGTACCCGATGTGTCCCTAGCCTGTACCTGATGTGTCCCTAGCCTGTACCTGATGTGTCACTAGCCTGTACCCGGATGTGTCCCTAGCTACCCGCCTGTACCCGATGTGTCCCCTATCCTAGTACCCGATGTGTCCCTAGCCTGTACCCGATGTGTCCCTTAGCCTGTACCCGATGTGTCCCTAGCCTGTACCGTGATGTGTCGCCTAGCCTGTTGACCTGTATTATGATGTGTCCACTAGCCAGTACCCGATGTGTCCCTAGCCTGTACCCGATGTGTCCCTAACCGTGTACCCGAATTGTCCCCCTAGCCTGTACCCGAGTGTGTCCCTACACCTGTACCCGATGTGTCCCTAGCCTGTACCCGATGTGTCCTAGCCTGTTGTACCTGATGTGTCCCTAGCCTGTACCTGATGTGTCCCTAGCCTGTACCCGATGTGTCCCTACCTGTATCCCGATGTGTCCCTACGTATTACCTGATGTGTCCCTAGCCTAGTACCTGATGTTTCCCTAGCCTGTACTCCGAGTGTACCCTAAGCCTGTACACGATGTGGTCCCTAGCCTGTACCCGATGTGTCCCTAGCCTGTACCCGATGTGTCCCTAGCCTGTACCCGATGTGTCCCTAGCCTGTACCCGATGTGTCCCTAACCTGTACCCGATGTGTCCCTAGCCTGTACCCGATGTGTCCCTAGCCTGTACCCGATGTGTCCCTAACCTGTACCCGATGTGTCCCTAGCCTGTACCCGATGTGTCCCTAGCCTGTACCCGATGTGTCCCTAGCCTGTACCCGATGTGTCCCTAGCCTGTACCCGATGTGTCCCTAGCCTGTACCCGATGTTCCAAAGCCTGTACCCGATGTGTTTCTAGCCTGTAAACCGCTGTGTCCCTATCCTGTACCCGATGTGTCCCTAGCCTGTACCCGATGTGTCCCTACCTGTACCCGATGTGTCCCTAGCCTGTACCCGATTTGTCCCCTAGCCTGTACCCGATGTGTCCCTATCCTGTACCCGAATCTGTCCCCTAGCCTGTACCCTGATGTGTCCCTAGCCTGTACCCGAATGTGTCCTTAGCCCTATACCCGATGCCTGTGTCACCCTAGCCTGTACCCGATGTGTACCCGATAGGGTCCTGTAACCCGATGTTGTCCCTAGCCTGTACCCGCCTGTATGTGTCCCTAGCCCTGTACCCGATGTGTCCCTAGCCTGTCCCTGTACCCGATGTGTCCCTTAACACTAGCCAGTAACCTCGTGTGTCCCTACCAGATGTGTCCCTAGCCTGTACCCGAATTGTCCCTTTCCTGTCCCCTGTGTCCCTAGCCTGTACCCGATGTGTGTACCCTAGCCTGTACCCGATGTGTCCCTAGCCTGTACCCTCCCGATGTGTGTCCCTAGCCTGAACCCGATGTGTCCCTAGCCTGTAAGTAACCCTTATGTGTCCCTAGCCTGTACCCGATGTGTCCTAGCCTCCCTAGCCTGTACCCGATGTGTCCCGAGCCTGTACCCTGATGTGTCCCTAGCCTGTACCCGATGTGTCCCTAGCCTGTACCTTTATCCGATGTGTCCCTAGCCTGTACCCGATATGTGTCCCTAGCCCTGTACCTGTACCTGTATCGATGTATGTCCCTAGCCTGTACCATGATGTGTCACTAGCCTGTAACCGCCTGATGTGTCCCTAGCCTGTACCCGATTGTTGTCCTAACCTGTACCCGATGAGTCCCTAGCCTGTACCAGATGTCCTGTACCCAATGTGTCCCTAACCTGTACCTGATGTGTCCCTTAAGCCTGTACCCGATGGTGTCCCTAGCCTGTACCCGATGTGTCCCTACCTGTACCCTATGTGTCCCTAGCCTGTACACCGATGTCTCCCTAGCCTGTACCCGATGTGTCCCTAGCCTGTACCCTGATGTGTCCCCTGCCCGATAGTCCGATGTTTGTCCTAGCCTGTACCCGATGTGTCCCTAACCTGTACCCGATGTGTCCCTTATTGCCTGTACCCGATGTGTCCCTAGCCTGTACCCGATGTGTCCCTAACCTGTACCCGATGTGTCCCTAACCTGTACCCGATGTGTCCCTAACCTGTACCCGATGTGTCCCTAGCCTGTACCCGATGTGTCCCTAGCCTGTACCCGATGTGTCCCTAGCCTGTACCCGATGTGTCCCTAACCTGTACCCGATGTGTCCCTAGCCTGTACCCGATGTTGTCCTCTAGCCTGTACCCGAATGTCCCTAGCCTGTACCCGATGTTTCCCATAGCCTGTTACCACGATGTGTCCCTAGCCTGCCCAATGTTCTCTACCCCCGATGTGTCCCTAGACCTGTACCCCGATTGAACCCGAGTGTCCCTAGCCTAGTACCCGATGTGTCCCTAGCCTGTAACCCGATGTGTCCCTAACCTGTACCCGATGTGTCCCTAGCCTGTAACCCGAAGTGTCCCTACCTGTACCCGATGTGTCCCTAGCTGTACCCGATGTGTCCCTAGCCTGTACCCGATGTGTATCCTGAACCCAGCCTAGCCTTGTACCCGATGTTGTCCTAGCCTGTACCCGATTGTTGTCCCTAACCTGTACCCGATGTAGCCCTGTCCCTAACCTAACCTGTACCCACGATGTGTCCCTAGCCCTGAACCTGTACCCGAACCTGTACCCGATGTTGTCCCTAGCCTGTTTACCCGATGTACCCCTAGATGTGTCCCTATGTGTCCCCTGTACCCGATGTGTCCCTACCTGTACCCGATGTGTCCCTAGCCATAGGCTTTACTTGTCTCTCAGCCTGTACTGTTGTGTGGGCCTAGCCTGTACCTAGCCTGACCCGCTGTGTCCCTAGCCTGTACCTGATGTGTCACTAGCCTGTACCTAATGTGTCCCTAAGCCTGTACCCGATGTGTCCCACCTGTACCGAGTCCTACCTCTGTACCCCGATGTGTCCCTACGCTCTGTACCTAATGTTGTTCCTAGCCTGTAACCCGATGTGTCATTAACCTGTACCCGATTGTGTCCCTAACCTGTACCTGATGTGTCACTACCGTAGCCCTGTACCTAATGTGTCACTAGCCTGTACCCGATGTGTCCCTAGCCTGTACCCGATGTGTCCCTAGCCTGTACCCGATGTGTCCCTAACCTGTACCTAATGTGTCACTAGCCTGTACCCGATGTGTCCCTAACCTGTACCCCGATGTGTCCCTAACCTGTATACCCGATGTCTCCCTAGCCTGGACACAGATGTTGGTGTACCTAGGCCTGTACATGATGCTGTCCCTAGCCAGTACCGATTGTACCTAGCCGTGTACCTAAGTTTGTGTCACTAGCCTGCTTAACTCCAGTACGGTACCCTATGTGTCCCTAACCTGTACCCGATGTGTCCATACCTGTACCCGATTGTTTCCCAGGGCCTGGTAACGATGTGTCCATAACCGTACCCGATTGTGACCCTTACTGTTACCGATGTGTCCCTAGCCTGTACACCCGATGCCTCCATAGCCTGTTAAACAGATGTGTCCCTATGCCTGATACACCCGATCGTGTCCCTTAGCTTGTACCCGATGCGTCCCTATCCGGTACCCGATCGTGTCCCTAGCCTGGTAGAACCCGATGTGTCCCTAACTGTAGCCGAATTGTCCCTAGCCTGTAACCTGATGTGGTCAATTGCCTCGTACCCTATTTTGCTGGCGTGTCATTTCCTCCACAGAAATGTCCCCTACCGTACCCGATTTCCCTAAAGACCTCAAGACAGGTCGATGTGTCCCAGACCCGATGTGCCCTAGCAACTTTATCCCTGTACATGTACATGAATATATCCTGTACCCTAATATAGAAGACAACTTTATCGTACATGTTCATGTAGGAATATCCCTAAACAATTTATCGTACCCGATGTTCCCTATGTACCCGAATATAGTCCCTTTACAACAACTTTATCGTACACGATGTGTCCCTTTAACTGCCTGTACCCGATGTGTCCCTAAGCCTGTACCTTTCCCTATTACCTACATAGAATGTAGGAATATATGTAAGACAACTTTATTATCGTACATGTTGATTCATGTAGGAAAAAGCTATAGAAGATGTTTTCAACTTTAATCGTACATGTTCATTTTTTCGTTGGAGGAATATAGAAGACAACTTTATCGTACATGTTCATGTAGGAATATAGAAGACAACTTTATCGTACATGTACATGTAGGAATCCTAGAAGACAACTTTATCGTACATTGTTCCATGTCGGAATAATAGAAGACAAACTATATGTACATGGTCTATGTACATATAGAAGACAACTTTGTATCGTACATGTACATGTAGGAATATAGAAGACAACTTTATCGTACATGTTCATGTAGGAATATAGAAGACAACTTTATCGTACATGTTTAGAAGACATGTAAACAACTGTTCATGTAGAATATAGAAGACAACTGAATCGAATGTTTTCAGTAGGAATATAGAAGACAACTTTATCGTACATGTACATGTAGGAATATAGAAGACAACTTTATCGTACATGTACATGTAGGAATATAGAAGACAACTTTATCGTACATGTTCATGTAGGAATATAGAAGGCAACTTTATCGTACATGTTCATGTAGGAATATAGAAGACAACTTTATCGTACATGCTCATGTAGGAATATAGAAGACAAACTTTATCGTACATGTTCATGTAGGAATATAGAAGACAACTTTATCGTACATGTACATGTAGGAATATAGAAGACAACTTTATCGTACATGTTCATGTAGGAATATAGAAGACAACTTTATCGTACATGTTCATGTAGGAATATAGAAGACAACTTTATCGTACATGTACATGTAGGAATATAGAAGACAACTTTATCGTACATGTACATGTAGGAATATAGAAGACAACTTTATCGTACATGTACATGTAGGAATATAGAAGACAACTTTATCGTACATGTTCATGTAGGAATATAGAAGACAACTTTATCGTACATGTTCATGTAGGAATATAGAAGACAACTTTATCGTACATGTTTTCATGTAGGAATATAGAAGACAACTTTATCGTACATGTTCATGTAGGAATATAGAAGACAACTTTATCGTACATGTTCATGTAGGAATATAGAAGACAACTTTATCGTACATGTTCATGTAGGAATATAGAAGACAACTTTATCGTACATGTTCATGTAGGAATATAGAAGACAACTTTATCGTACATGTACATGTAGGAATATAGAAGACAACTTTATCGTACATGTAGGAATATAGAAGACAACTTTATCGTACATGTACATGTAGGAATATAGAAGACAACTTTATCGTACATGTAGGAATATAGAAGACAACTTTATCGTACATGTACATGTAGGAATATAGAAGACAACTTTATCGTACATGTTCATGTAGGAATATAGAAGACAACTTTATCGTACATGTTCATGTAGGAATATAGAAGACAACTTTATCGTACATGTAGGAATATAGAAGACAACTTTATCGTACATGTACATGTAGGAATATAGAAGACAACTTTATCGTACATGTACATGTAGGAATATAGAAGACAACTTTATCGTACATGTAGGAATATAGAAGACAACTTTATCGTACATGTTCATGTAGGAATATAGAAGACAACTTTATCGTACATGTCATGTAGGAATATAGAAGACAACTTTATCGTACATGTTCATGTAGGAATATAGAAGACAACTTTATCGTACATGTTCATGTAGGAATATAGAAGACAACTTTATCGTACATGTTCATGTAGGAATATAGAAGACAACTTTATCGTACATGTTCATGTAGGAATATAGAAGACAACTTTATCGTACATGTTCATGTAGGAATATAGAAGACAACTTTATCGTACATGTTCATGTAGGAATATAGAAGACAACTTTATCGTACATGTTCATGTAGGAATATAGAAGACAACTTTATCGTACATGTCATGTAGGAATATAGAAGACAACTTTATCGTACATGTACATGTAGGAATATAGAAGACAACTTTATCGTACATGTTCATGTAGGAATATAGAAGACAACTTTATCGTACATGTACATGTAGGAATATAGAAGACAACTTTATCGTACATGTCATGTAGGAATATAGAAGACAACTTTATCGTACATGTCATGTAGGAATATAGAAGACAACTTTATCGTACATGTACATGTAGGAATATAGAAGACAACTTTATCGTACATGTTCATGTAGGAATATAGAAGACAACTTTATCGTACATGTTCATGTAGGAATATAGAAGACAACTTTATCGTACATGTGAATATAGCATAGTACATGTATGGGAATATAGAAGACAACTTTATCGTACATGTTCATGTAGGAATATAGAAGACAACTTTATCGTACATGTTCATGTAGGAATATAGAAGACAACTTTATCGTACATGTTCATGTAGGAATATAGAAGACAACTTTATCGTACATGTTCATGTAGGAATATAGAAGACAACTTTATCGTACATGTACATGTAGGAATATAGAAGACAACTTTATCGTACATGTTCATGTAGGAATATAGAAGACAACTTTATCGTACATGTTCATGTAGGAATATAGAAGACAACTTTATCGTACATGTTCATGTAGGAATATAGAAGACAACTTTATCGTACATGTACATGTAGGAATATAGAAGACAACTTTATCGTACATGTAGGAATATAGAAGACAACTTTATCGTACATGTACATGTAGGAATATAGAAGACAACTTTATCGTACATGTAGGAATATAGAAGACAACTTTATCGTACATGTACATGTAGGAATATAGAAGACAACTTTATCGTACATGTACATGTAGGAATATAGAAGACAACTTTATCGTACATGTAGGAATATAGAAGACAACTTTATCGTACATGTTCATGTAGGAATATAGAAGACAACTTTATCGTACATGTGGGAATATAGAAGACAACTTTATCGTACATGTTCATGTAGGAATATAGAAGAAGTGATGTTATATGAACAAATTTTATCGTAAAGGTAATAAGCTAATTATAAGAGTTAATTTTGAAAATAGCTAAAACCATTATCTGTCTGTTGACGGCTTCTTATTAAACTTATTAACTTTGTTAAGTCGTCTATTTACATTTTAACTCATAAATCTGTTTATATAAATTCGATAAAAACAGCTAAACAATGTATTTTAATCAAGTAGTACTTTCCCGGACAAACTGAAGATGTCGACACGAGGAAAAGAGACCGCCATTTACTGCCCATTAACGAACACAGGAAAGTAAAACTGGCTAGTGTTGACATTCCCAGGGAAACAGTTTACTTTCTCACGTTTCTGATTGTTTGTGGTCAAGCTGGATCTCTTTGACCTGTCCGTGACATGATCAGACATTAAAATCTCCCCATGCTATAACACGTAGACTGGACCAAGTCGTGAAGGTAACAATGAAAGTCTACAGTAAACGACAGTCCGACAGGGACCTTACACATCAAACACATTTTATGTCGATTGAACTGTTAATACTGAAGTATATATTGCTGTCTACCTGTTGAACTCTCGTGTTTTGTGTCGAAATAGTCTGTATCTTAATTTATCTACGAGAATGCATTTGGTCACCTTGATTGGATTTCAGGACTCTTTTCAGACGCCTTTCAATAAATTTCAGGAGATTTAATTTAAAGAAAATTTGTATGCGAGTTTTACGCTGCGGTTAAGTGTAATTTAATAGCGGACAATTTAAACTGATTGTGGATATGTTGATTTGATAACCACCTGGGCTACCCGACAAGGAGGCTAAAAGGTGGACGAAAGATAACGAGTGCCTCTCATAATCTTTATACAGATCTTTGAAGTAACACAAGTGAGGATTTTATTGCCAAGTATTACACTCAATAAGGCAATTAAACTTTCATAATTGTTGATCGATTGTAAATTGCTGCACTTCAAATGTAGCTCCCGTTTTTTGAAACTGAAACAGAAGAAGTTGAAGTAAATACGAATCCTCTATACTGGATGGTATTTCCCATCGGGTTTGTTTCGCGTCATTATTAAGAAACACGTCACGCATGACGTCATCAGTACATTACATGTGTAGTATCCCCGAAGTCCACAACCATGGCGAGTCGTGTGTACAACATTTATAGAAACACGAGCAATGGCACTTCCAACCAGGCGAGAAATTAAAAAAACATTCTATTCTGAGGTCTGTGAACTAATCAAGTTCTGCCGGTTCATGAGTGCTTGGTTTTTTGCTTTAATTGTTTTATCAGGCAGCTCCAGCCCTCTATCGTCCCATCAGGCCTGTTTTGACTCAAGACATCCTCGGCTGCACCGACGCACGTGTTTGTTGAGATCCCGCGAAGTCTCGTCTGATGTTACGATAAGCATTCTTGCATTACGAGCTCTTCTTATCGCGGAGGTAAGAAAACTCGACATTCCGCATATTCGTTATCTATTTCACTTTTTAACATTAGTGGGTTTACATCGCTCTGTGATAAACTTAGCACCCTACTTGGTAGGAAAACAAGTGCGCCTTGCATTGCGTGTCTCAGAGTTTATCAAAAGATATCACTGATAAAAAGTCCGGCAGCTGATACCTCGGTATCAAGAAATAATATTTTTAACAGCTGCTATATATTATGTGCATGTGAATATATGTCTCCCTGTTCGTCCACTTGAAAGCAGGTATAACATTTCAAGAGAAGTGATAAAACCTTGAATTCGTTTCAAATAGCTTGATGTTGGCTAGGGAACTTTCGTCACTAGTTTCAAATTCCTCAAAAACATGTTTTCTTAAATATAGATATTTCACTGTCCGTAAACTTTGATATTCTATCCTGTATATTTCACGATGTTAGATATGATTTAATGTCGCATTAAAGTTGAAATGAAATCAAAAGAAAATTAATCTGTTTTATCTTTTCTGAACTAGCAAACTTAGAAGCGTTGATTCTAGGTTTTCCAAGACGTTAGATATAGTTTTATAGTGTTTTAAGATTAAAGTATTTTATAATATTTTTAATCTCGGCTTTTCTTAAAACACTAAGCATCTGCAATGCATCACGAAGCACATTGATATTGCATGTATGTCAAAAAGTTTTGAAATACCAGTCTTGATTATCCATTTATGTAACAAACGTGAATTCTAATTCTACTGACGGAATGAATTCCGCTGAATTTTGTTATTAAATAGTTTCTATTATAATACTTTTCGTGTTGCTTCAGTTTAATTAAAACAAAATCAACGGACATGAATTAATTCTTTTTAAAACCTTTCCGTATTAACAAGGGCAGACGTGAAATTTATTTCAAGCTGACACGGTTGACATTCCCTGCTGTTTAGATAGGCCTAATTCACACGAGAAACGTAAATACATATATTATATACATACTGAAATCTTGATTACGTAATTAATTCTTCTAAATTCTTTATTAAGAAAACATTAATTTGAATGAATGTTTAGAAATTTGTTATCTGTGTTTTTAATTAGCAGAAACATTATCATTAACGTAACTTATGTAGTATCTAATATATGTATCTGTACTTAATTACAGTAAAACTAACTACAAAATGGCTACATAGCGTGACTTTAAGACAGAAACAGAGAGCTGGATACTTGCAGAAACATATATACATAGTGATTGGCAACTCCGCCATTTTTACGATCGGCAGATGTATCTCTGTATGTGCTTAGGGATTTTTAAGATAAACTTTTAAATAGTTAAATACAGCAGAATAACTTTGAAATGAAATGTCATAAAAGTTCAGTAATTTTCAAATGGTTTGAGTACTATTTTGGAAAGAAAAAATAATATTTTAACTTATATATAAATAAAACGAAATGCACTTCCGGTTTTGAATGTCTGATTTTCAAAAAACCAGGTAAAATTCCGATTTTCATGCTTTCAAAATTCATATTGAATAACATCAATTGGAAAAACTGGTCACCTCAAACCATGATATTATGTTTAAACTTTGTATTGATGCAAAAATATCATGTTTAAAAGAATACACTTAAAAGAAGTTAGCCAAGGAAAAATGCCTATAAACCGAAGGTCCCCCTGCCTGTCAACAAAGACAAAGAAGGCGTTTCCTATCTCTATGTATATATATTTCTGTGTATATATGTTTCTGTGTATATATGTTTCTGTGTATATATGTTTCTGTGTATATATGTTTCTGTGTATATATATTTCTGTGTATATATGTTTCTGTGTATATATGTTTCTGTGTATATATGTTTCTGTGTATATATGTTTCTGTGTATATATGTTTCTGTGTATATATGTTTCTGTGTATATATGTTTCTGTGTATATATATTTCTGTGTATATATGTTTCTGTGTATATATATTTTCTGTGTATATATATTTTCTGTGTATATATATTTCTGTGTATATATGTTTCTTGTGTATATATTCTGTGTATATATTTGTGTATATATTTTCTGTGTATATATATTTCTGTGTATATATGTTTCTGTGTATATATGTTTCTGTGTATATATATTTCTGTGTATATATATTTCTGTGTATATATGTTTCTGTGTATATATGTTTCTGTGTATATATATTTCTGTGTATATATGTTTCTGTGTATATATGTTTCTGTGTATATATGTTTCTGTGTATATATGTTTCTGTGTATATATATTTCTGTGTATATATATTTCTGTGTATATATGTTTCTGTGTATATATGTTTCTGTGTATATATATTTCTGTGTATATATATTTCTGTGTATATATATTTTCTGTGTATATATATTTCTGTGTATATATATTTCTGTGTATATATATTTCTGTGTATATATATTTCTGTGTATATATGTTTCTGTGTATATATGTTTCTGTGTATATATATTTCTGTGTATATATGTTTCTGTGTATATATGTTTCTGTGTATATATTTTCTGTGTATATATTTTCTGTGTATATATGTTTCTGTGTGTATATATATTTCTGTGTATATATATTTTCTGTGTATATATGTTTCTGTGTATATATATTTCTGTGTATATATATTTCTGTGTATATATGTTTCTGTGTATATATATTTCTGTGTATATATGTTTCTGTGTATATATATTTCTGTGTATATATATTTCTGTGTATATATGTTTCTGTGTATATATGTTTCTGTGTATATATATTTCTGTGTATATATGTTTCTGTGTATATATATTTCTGATACTTGTGAATCGTGTTCGTAATTATCCATTTCACATTACACACACACACACACACACACATATATATATATGTATGTGGAGATATAATGACCGAACATTAGACAATTCACAAATCTTCAGTTTTTGTTTCCTATCCACTCTAAGTAGTCATTTCACGTAATCAAGCATTCCTCAGACATTGATATAAATGTATATTTTTAAAATGAGGATACTGACTGACACACATATCGATTTGATTTGTCGGATGTTTAGAATTTTGAATGCAATATACGTTACACGTTTCATCACATGTTTACAAAGTTCTACGTTGTACATCAAACATCTATCACATATGAATCTCGGTTAACTCGAAGACCCTGTTTAATTCGAAACATTTTTTGTCTATTCCAAAATTTATACTATATATTGAAAATATATCTAACCCCAATATTCTGATTATTCGAAGTACATGTATCGACGTCGCTATGGTATTTCGGTCGATGGTTTGAGACAGTGGTATTATTGGTGTATTATTTATTGGGACCAGTTGGTATCCCAAACAGGTACACGTGTATTTAGACGTCACCTTCAAAGCGTCTCTTTTCCAATGAAAGCTCTTGAAAGATGTTGCCTGTTTTGATCACATCTCTTGAAAGTCATCAGCCGGTATAAGTGCTTAGATTTGGGACCGACCACGTGTCCGTTTGTCTAACGGGAGCACTCGAAATCTTATCTTAAACCAAACACCAGATGGCATGCGTCGCACATGCGCAAACAAACCTATGGTAAAGGTTTCAGTTTACTAGCGATTTTCTATTCCAGAGAATGGGCCGTTGATGGAAACGATTCTAAATCAGTATAATTTGTTGGATGTAAATATGACTGATCTTGTTTGATAAGCATATTTCGGGCATTTCAGATCTCCAACATTTCCACACGAATTTCAGTGGTACATATATATGAGTTCCGGGCCTTGCACAAAAAAAAATGGAAATAGTTTCGACTGGAATAAAGGTTCATATTATAGGGTTATTAGTTTTAATTAGTGTGGATATATATTTGTTTATTTACATTAAGCCAAAAAGTGATATCCCCTATGCTGCTGGGTTAGATCAGGTCCCAGATAAATGTGGTTTATAAAGGGATACACTTTACATCCTGTAAGGGTCAAAAGGGAAAGGAAAACCAAAGAAAATGTAGTATACACGGCGTAGCGATGCCAAAGAAAACACGAGCAATATTTAATGATCGTTGAAAGTTTGGTTTTATAAAAAATAGAATGTATGGTAAAAAGAAAACCTTGTTTTTCCATCAATTTTATCTGTAGTTACCATCTGTCTACAACATTATCTACCCTGTGTTATCTTTACATCGCTAGAGGGCGCTGCAGGAATGTTTTCCCATGCTTCAAAAAGTTATCTAAATAGTTTTATGGCGAAGAGATAACACTTGTACATGGTTTAAGATGCTAGTTCGTACACACGTGGTTAAGAATCTCAGACGTAATCTGTTTTTATTGAAAAATAAAGCGGCCATGAAATTGACAAGACCAGCTGCTTTAGATACGTCGGTCACACTAATTGTTGATTCCACATTTCGGCGTCGTCTCTGCACAGGGACAAAGATGGCGCCGATAAAGTAAAGGGCCAGTATGATAAGGAAATTTACTTACTTGGTCTATGATATCATAAAATGAGCTAATAAAAATGAAAAAAAAGGGTTCTGAATTTTTATCACTAACCCAAATTTGTTGTTAATTAAATTGCGATGTGCACACTAAACTCTAGTGAACAGTAACTGGACTAGTACTCTATAGTGCGTGGCAACGCAGTTAATATCCTGAAATTATTCATTAAAACTTTCCCCAAAATGTCCTGATTTCAGTTTATCACCTGACGGAATTGACATTGTTGATATGAAAATCATATTGATAGCGGTCAACATTGAATTATCAAACAAGATCTCTCGGATTTACAGGATTCTGTGAAATATTTGAAAATAGGTATATAACTGTCATTAATGGAAAGTAAACTCCCACAAACTCCATTGATGAAAATAACATTGTTTAACTCACTTTGATGTAAGGTACACATGAACTGTACTCTATGTACAATGTAGAACTACGTTGTAATAACGTCACATCTAATACATTGTATTACTTATACATTGTATCACTGATGCATTGTATCACTTAATACATTGTATCACTTATACAATTAATACATTGTATCACTTATACAATTAATACATTGTATCACTTATACAATTAATACATTGTTTCGTTTATAATAATAAATGACTATCAATTTTAACGGCAGGATGAGCTATGTCTATAAGCGTCGTATATTGAAAGACTTCGGTATATCCATGTGTCTTCTTATGATAGCGGAACTCTCACTTTCTTTAAAACTCACTGAAGCATCTTAGCATGTCTATTGCTAATCGTTGAAGCCGTGGTGGTCACATTTATATTGTATACAATCATGTAGTAATGAATGCTTTTTGAAATTCTGGATCAGTCCGAGGTCAAAATGTCTGAAGGTTCAAAAAAAAAAACAAAGGTGTATGCCAAGGTGTTACCATCGGTCGCCCACTTTGAAGCACTATTTCGTAACATAGATTTTTGGTTAGGTAATATTGTCCACAAAATGTCAGGAACATGTTTAATCGGTCTACAATACAAACTGACTAACTAATTGTCATGTCCCTGCGTTCCATTACTTAAAAAAACATTAAATGAAAATGACGCATTGCTTCATAATGTAACAGGCGTAACCTGTCGTAACCTATGACCTCTAGACACACATGGACATTCTTTAGGATGATTACATGCATACCGAGGGATCTTTTCTCATCTTCTTCAACGATCATGTCATCCATATATGCCGGGAAGATATAATCGGGAACTCCCGCAAAGGACACTCTCCCCCATAATCGTGCCCCGCCCCCGAAATGGCCGTGGATTTACCAACGTCTCCCTTTCTCAGCTCCCTTTAATTAACAGTATTTCAAACGTCTATCTAAGAACCCTGAACAAATACCTCTGTGTGTATTAACTCATATCGAATCGGGTGTACAATCTACCTCCTCCCGGCTCCACGGCTCATGGGCAGGGTTCAGGTAGCAGGGATGCCTACTTACCCCGGGATTTATTCATTAGAGATTTAAATGTGTCAGTTCTATCGGTAGCCTAATCACATACGGACCACCTGAAACGTAACAACCTATTTAAAAAAAAAAAAAACCTTTTTACTCTGCCCACTTATTTAGATTTCGGAAATACGATACTCGATAATTGGTTTTCCGCTTACACAATCCTTAGTGGTACTACCCATTTTGGTTTAGGAAGACCACAAATGAAATGCGTCTTCGCGATTACTGACAAAGTCAATTAACCGTGTAACATCACCTGTGATGATAGTATCTACCTGTACCTGAAATTTTCGTCATGTCCTAAAATAGAACTGGGATGGTAAGTAGATTATCACTTTAGGTTTGATAGAACGTACACGGTACATTAAGTGAGTATTTAACTGGTTACCCGATGTTTGAATCGGTAATGTACAAACGCGCTATTCAGAGTTAATCCAGATACTTGAAATTAAATTATTTCTGTGACATTGTATGTAAAATAAAGGTTTGTGACTCTTTTCTTCTGAAATATGATAACTAATTTTAGTTTTAACAAATATTTATTCTAAAAACACATTTAAGTGCTGGCTTGCTTAATAAAGTATAACGTCCTATTACCGGCGATCGTCATTGCGTTGCCCCCCTTATTATTCTGTTGTGGGACCTCCCCCCTCCCTCCCTTGTTATTTGTTATGAGGAGCTGTGACGAGTTTTAATGAGATGTAGATTCACATGTAACTAATTAATTGTTTTGTTGTCTACACGTGTCTGATATTAGTATTGTGACATCACCATATTGTCATTTCAGATTACTTAATTTCTTGTCCGAGCCCTCAATTAAGTCATATCATTACAACAATGTGATTTAATAACTTTAATGAAAATAAAAACGGGCAAAGATTGACGCCTTAACGGACCCACGGGTGACACGGAAATAACCAGTATTCATTTTTCATGATATACAATAGTATAGCTTCAACTCCGAAAATAAAATGTCATCTAAAAAATGCTAACTAAAACATATTTCATGTTCTTAAAACATGTTTAGGCCGGTGGCTGCATTCTCACATAATGATAGACTAACGGGATAGCGTCTCGGATTTAATCTAAGTTAATAGTACAAAAAATATTATAATAATATTGTATATTATTGTACTGGCAACAGAAAAGGATTAATATAAGCACTGCCTTCTATCCAACCCTTTTGTTTAAAACAAGAAAATATTTTGAATTAAAATTGAGTACAATTATATTTCATCAGTGCTTAAAATAGATTTTGTATACCGACATCTGTCCAACAATGGATGTATCGAACTAAAATATAGCCATGATGTAAGTCTGTGGTCAAACTGACCAATGTATATATATACAGGTGGTGGTCACTCTTGGTCAGAAGGAGTGGCCGTAGACAAGTCGAATCATGTCTGAGTATAAGTAGAATTTTTGTAGGTCAAGTGCCCCCTCCTTCGTCAGCTGAACATTCTTCAACAGCTGAATATGAGTTAGGATAGGATGGAGTGTGTCAAATGATATTGAACATTGAATATTGTCTGTATATTATCGTTAAATGTAATTCCCAATAAGATATTTACGTTCCAAAAGATAAATATCTTATTGTTATAGTAATCGACATATAAAATCCTATATTCGGTTTAAAAGACTTTGGTTTTTACCATATTCGTACACAAGATTTATAAATCTACGTGTTTGTTCTTACATATTGTATCAATTATTATTTTCTTTGATTGAACGACAAATTTATTGAACTAAATTATGATACAATGAAGAGAGAATGTTGTATGGACATGTCTACCTTGTTACACAAAGAATAATTGTTCTTCTTTGTAGTTATTTGCGAAACAGACTATTTTGCATGGAGTCCCGGGACGTTTTTTATCTAAACGAAACCATTCATAATTCTAAAATTTGTTTCCATTGCCTTCACTATGCAGTTCACAGCGGGTACAGGTGCTAGCGCTTTTTACAGCTAATGATAATGGTCACTTTTATAATGACCATCGTCCAATGCGCCGCTATGACCATTTAGAGACTGAAATCACCGGATGTCCGTGTGCCGTTACAGGTGAACCCTCGCGAGGACACGCCGCCGCGTGCCTTCAAAGGAAATATTCTCAAACGAAAATAATGAAAACTTTTTCAATAGAATACATCAGAAAAATGACAGCTCGGGTTTTTATTGCTTGTGAATGCGACCGGGTCTATTTTAGGTTTCAATCGCGGTATTGAATGTGTGCCCCGACGTAGCGTCCTTGCAGAGTGCCACCTGCTCCTTTTGTCCTTATACAGATGTACCGTAATGTAACGGACATCTGTCGCAAACTCGGCGCGTGCCTGCGTCACGGGTCATCAGCGCGAGACAATACAAATTTACGGTCACGACTGCTCGTGGGCCCCGAGTCCCCTAAAATGTCCCGTTATCGGAACCCTCGTCTCTGTTATTAAAATTCGATTGATCTTCAACCCGATAATAGAGGCAGGCGTCTCGGATCTATATGGTAGGCCGTCAAAATAAACACAACGCGGTGATTGTAAATTTCATTACTCGAGAAATATTTCTGAATCACTTAAGCATTTTACATAGCCATCGCGTGTCCGTGAATTACACCTTAATTCTCCTTTAGCTGATAAGAAGACATGTGCGTGTATTGCTAAACGAAATAGCATCGATATCGTCTTCGGAGATTCACAATAGTCATTCCGTTATAGTGTGTTCACGATCAAGTTTTGTCTGTTGACTCAGCAGTTGGATATACATACATTAATACATGTCATTCAAATGGTAACTGTTATACTATGTAATATATATATATACAGGTAGACAGTACTACATTCGGAAGAGTATAACTAATTGATTAATAAAGATATGTTAGCGTTAGCAGCTCTAAGGTCTGTAATTCTTTTACGTGTGTTACATTAAAAAGTTGTATTAGTTTGTACACTCTTGGTTTTTTAAAT